>NW_012267335.1:3958770-3975337 GCF_000151885.1 Dipodomys ordii | reverse complement strand
TTGAGCTGAAGAGCTGAGGGACAGCGCCCAGGCCCAGAGTTCAAGCCCCACGACGAGAAAAAAAAAAAAAAGAAAAACGGTGGGAAGAGGTGACACTGTTCAAAAGAAATGTGCTCATGACCTGACTTACGTAATTGTGACCCCCAATGCACATCACCTTTGCAATTAAAAAAATAAAACACCACAAAACACAAGAACGAAAACTGCCCTGAAAACATGGGGAAAAGAAAAAGTGAATTTACCTAATATGAATAGTGTGTGCCCTATCAAGTAGAATACCAATTCTCCAAAATTCAATAACTTTATTTGACTGCATCTAATTTTTGAATAGTCCTAAACACCACTGCAACACAGGAACAACTACTGTAGGAACCCTCTCATCCTTTCAAGCAACGTTGTCATTCTACCACACCCTCCCACCTCGGAGCCAGTTTCCCTTGGTAATTATATATGATACAGATCAGAGAATCTATTGGAAGGAAAAAAATTCATTATATTTTCAGCCAAACCAAGAGCACAATTGGCTCTTCTGACAGAGTGTAAGAATAGTTCCATGTTTGTACAATAAGATAAGCTAAAACCATGGGGAATTATTTATGAGAACTGAAATATTTTCGTAATATAACAGTTTCAAAATAGGCTTCATACATTTTGTATGGATAATTTTTTGCTGCAAAATCACTCATGTTCCTTAATTGCGGTCTGGGCTACTTTGCTGACTGCCTTAATCTCTGAAACTGAGCTTTATTAATTACTCTCATTCTGACTCCAGATCATTTTAATTACCAATAAAAAGCAAGCACCAACACTGAATGGATTATTACTTATGTGCATGCTTTTAAAGCTGGAATAGTTAGTGGCTTCATTCCAAAACTTTTATAACCATTTTATAAGTGAATGCCATCATTAAAAATTTTGGATAGAAATCCCATTAATAATAGAGAAATGCAAAGCAAAGAATGACTAGGATTTTAAATGTGTCAAATAGAAATCAACACCATTTGCTGAAAATTGCAAAATTTCATTCTTCAATTTTACTAGAATAATCATCAGTGAGAAGATGGTTTCATTTATCTCCTGTTACTTCAATTGAAGAAATTTGAATATTACCAACATAAATGCTACAGAATGATTTGTTGGTCTCAAATTGTTCTTCTGAAGCCAAGATAATATTTTCCAGTACAACCCAACCAAACAGGAAACAACAGAATTGATATTTCACCTGCTCAATTCACTAGGGATCTCAAGAACTGAGTGAGTGTACAACCCACTTTAAGAAGCAGATTTTATATTTTATGGTGACAAAGATATGTTCTGGAGGTGAAGGAATAGACAGATATAGAATATTTATCTAATGGAGTATAAGAATATATTTGGCTTGGCCTCACATAAATCCTTATACTTGTGAAAGCATAAAGAAACCTGAAAGTTTATAATAAATCACATGAATATAATTGGCCTTTCACTAAACTGGGAAATTGGAGTTTTGCCTGTTTTTAAAAAAATATGTCTTCCATATGCAGAATTGCTAGGTGATCTGACATAATAATGACCAAGCACGCTCTGAACTGCTCCCAAAGCTTTTTACGTCTACTTTTATTTACTATATATTTTGTCTTATTTATCTTTTCATCAACTGGAATGCTAATAAAGTTCAATAGTTGGCCATTAGTCTTAGCCCAGCCACTAACTAACTATAAAATTTGGTCATTTAATCATCCTGACCTTTTCTTGTGTGGCTAGAAAACCCTGAGGAATAATTTTCTTTATTCTTTTTGTTAGGTGTCACAAAATCGATACCATGTGAGGCACATAGAAAGACAGAAATTCTCTGTATAAATTAGACATAAAATTACTGAACATATTAATAGCTCTTCTATCCTTTTCCGAGCTCATTGAGCATTTGCTAAATAACAAGCTAAGTTTTTCTTTTTTTGGTCAGTCATGGGGCCTGAACTCTGGGCCTGGGTGCTGTCCCACAGCTCTTCAGCTCAAGACTAGCACTCTACCACTTAAACCACAGCGCCACTTCTGGCTTTTTCTGCTTATGTGGTGCTGAGGAATCAAATCCAGGCCTCATGCATACAAAGCAAGTACTCTACCATTGAGCCACCTTCCCATCCCCAAAAAGCTAAAATTTACTGACATTTATTAACAATAAGATTTTCTATACATTCCAGATGCCACCATTAAGCTGCTTTTAGTATGGAACATACTTTGGTTATCTTTCTAGTAATGGTTTTAAATTGCTGTTATTCCATTCACATCTTGTGTGAAAAACAGCATGCATTCAGAGGAACAATCACAAAAGCACAAAACTCAAAAATTTATACACAAAAAAGAGAGCTTTAGACCTCAAAGCAATAATGTATACTAGCCAGATCTAAGCTGTAAAGCAAGGAAGTCCAGGAGACACACAAACACACACACACACACACACACACACACACACACACAGATGTGAATGAAAATTATCTGTAAACTTTAATATAAATAATAATAGGAACTTTTTCTGACCTACATTGGAGTGGAATTAAGATGAAACCATCACCTGTTCTCAGGTAGCTCAGCACAATCAATGTGCTCCAAATCATGTAGTTTCTACAAAGTACAAATCTGCACGAATGTGGAAAGTGATCAGATGTGGCAAGAAGAGCAACTTTCCATCCAGCCCTGCACTCATCCGCCATCTAGGTGAGGACAGACTGTGTTTGATAATGTGACAAATGTGATAAATCTGATAAAGATTTACTACTTCAGATAGTTTTTCTTTGAAATGTAAAAGCATAAAAGGCATTTCCACTTTTGTCCCCATTTTGTGTCATTCAGGAAGAACACAACAATATTTTCTCTAATTGAGTACCTTAGAATAATCCGCTGTCTATCCTCTCATGAGATTTGCAGAGAAGCATTTCAGAAGCTCTCCTTGAATTATCCTGAGCTAACTTACCTTCATTCTGCTGACAGTATACAGGCTTTAAAAATTCACAACTGAATAAATAACAACAAAGTGCAACTTACATCTTCATATTTGGGAGAAGATATACAATAAAATTCTATTTATGGAAGCATCTATGCATTGTAAGGGGTCAGCATTCTTCTTTAATGAGAAAGAGGTATTATATAGCAACAGATAATTAAATTCTATAATGAGGCACATGAACGGTGACAGGTCTCTAGGAACGGAAAGGAATTTCTCAATGATACGCAGTATCAGGAAACCACTCCCTGATTTTAATAAATTCCACGGGGCCAATATTGTTGAATTATAAAGATAGTATCCTCCACAAAATAAACATTTGGAGAACAATGCCTGGCACTCAGCAAGAAGGGGAAACCATTCTAGGTGTGGCCCAAGGCCTTTCTTTCTTGTCATGTAGTATGTGTGTCCCTTGGGCTGGAAAGAGCAATCATGTGGGCAGACGTAGCATGGGACCATTGTGGATGAACATGGCTTATCCCACCAATGCGCGTGTGACTTGGTTCCCAGTGAATCACTAAGGAAGCAGGGTGGGCCCTTCAGGGGCAATGCAAGCCCTCTCGTGGGAACGATTTCTCCTCACAGACTTGACTGGTCACTCTGGGAGTGGGCGACATGAGAAAGCCCAGTACCAATCCTCCATCTGTTGAATGAGTGTTTTCTCCTAACCATCTGCTACTACCCACTTTTTGGACCCGCGTCGATTGCTGTGAAACCCTCTCAGAACAGAGATGCTGGAATCCCGCTCCGAGACCTCAGGAGCTGTGCAGCTATAAACATGGTCCCTTTATAAAATACTCAGCCTTGGGCGTTTTGTTGCAGCAACACACACCCAACCAGGATGACATCCTAGCAGGCAGCATGGTCACATTCATCAGAAAATATGGAAGTCAAGCAGGGGCGAATAACAATCCATTTAGTTCAATTCATCAATTCAAATAAATTCCAATGGTCTTAATAATAAACAGAACCATAGTAATTTACATTTGATTTATCTTCACAATGACCAGAAGAGCTAGAATAATCAAATAAATGAAGGTTTTCTGCTTACGTGGATTCAGGACCCATAATAGTTGATTTTCCCCTACACTGGCTGACCCTTCACTTTTGGTGTGTATACACAGCCCAGCCAGTGGATCTATAAGAATGGCCTGTAGATCCTTGCTTTGGTATTATGTGACTGTGGCAGTTTGGATAAACCCTGATTCATCTCAGCTGTCCATTTCAGTTTGCTGATGCAGACTTACAGTTGTATGTCTTTCTCATTAAGCCACGCACGTAGTCACAGTGACAGGGCATGGCACGGTAGGAAGGAATACACAGAAGTGGCTCGAATTGATTACACATCATTACCGTCATCAATTTGATGCTGAGCTGGGCACTTACTTTAATAGGCCTGGTTTCTGCAGTCTAAGAATTTATGAACTAAGGCATCAACAACACATTTCCATTCCTTTTCCAAGAGGAACTGCCCTGTGGGCTCCCTAATTATGAAATCCAATCCTCAGAACTCTAGGATACACTGGTCATTAGCTTTACTCTACTTCACTTTCATTCTTTTTGACACATGCCCTCTATCACTCTATAATTTCGGAAGATTTATTAATTTGGAACAAGAAGACATGGAGATAGGTCAAAAGGAAAAATATCCTCAACTATAAAGTAACACGAAATAGAAATAACAGAAGCTAAAACGAAGCCACAAAAAATATGTGGTGAGGAAGGAAAAGATAAACTAGCACCAGGTAAACAGAAGTCAAGAAAAACAGTGTCTGGAAGAACAATGTGAATCCAGAAAATGTAAATGAAATTCTAGACTACCGAGGAATAAATTGCATTTTTTAAAAATTAAAAGAGAGGACTTGGGAGCTATTTAAATGTAATACATTTTCCTACACGTAATTAAGGCTCTAGCAAGTCAGCAAAATAAACCAAATTAGACACCCTATACTCTCTAGACAAATAAAATATTTGGCTTAAGCCAGGTGCCAGTGGCTCACACTTGTAATCCTAGCTACTCAAGAGGCTGAAATCTGAGGATCGTGGTTTGAAACCAGCCAGGGCAAGAAAGCCCGTGAGATGACTCCATGCAAACATTACAGGAAGGAATAGGAGAAACCCTAGGGCTCCTTGGCAAAGGCCGACATTTTCTTTTTGTAAAAAAATAATTTTTTTATTGTGAAAATACTGTGTAGAGGGGTTACAGTTACATGAGCAAGGTAATGAGTGCATTTCTTATCCAGCATTGTTGCCTCCTCCTTTGATTTTCCCCTTCCATCCTGACCTTCCCATCTCCACCTCCTCATTTACACGCCCCCTCCCCCCCATCCCCTACCCTGGGTAAATTGTAAAGTTCATTTTTCGACATAGCGTCTTGTATATCTCGTTGCAATGGGTTCCCCTGTATCCCTATTTAAACACAAAATTTTCTTAATAGAGACCCAGAAACACAACACATCAAAGAAAGGTTGGACAAATGGGACTACATGAAACTGTAGAGCTTCTGCAAGGCAAAGGACATAGCTAGCAAGATCAATAGAAAGCCCACAGATTGGGAGAAGATCTTCACTAGCCATATAACCGACAAGGGTTTCATATTAAAGTATACTTAGAACTCAAAAACTAAATCCCCCAACAACAAATCCTCAAAGACACAACTGCCCGATTAACAAATTGGCTAAAGACTTTAAGAAAGACTTCTCTGAAGAGGAAATAAGCATGGCCAATAGACACATGAAGAAATGCTCAACTTCTCTAGCCATAAAAGAAATGCAAATCAAGGCAACCCTGAGATTCTTCCTCACTCCAGCTAGAATGACTATAATCAAGAAATCTAACAACAACAGATGCTGGAGGGGATGTGGCCAAAAGGGAACCTTACTGGTGGGAGTGTAAACTTGTTCAACCACTCTGGAAAGCAGTATGGAGGTTCCTCAAAAGACTCCACATAGAGATCCCTATGACCCAGCAATCCCACTTTGGGGCATTTACCTAAATGATCACAAACAAGGTCATACCAAAGCTACCAGCACAACTATGTTTACTGCAGCATTATTTACCATAGCTAAGATATGGAACCAACCCGGATGCTCCTCAGTAGATGAATGGATCAAGAAAATGTGATATGTATAGATAGATAGATAGATAGATAGATAGATAGATAGATAGATAGATAGATAGATAGATAGATAGATAGACAGATATAGATATAATATGTATATTTAATATCTATATATACATACAATAGGATTCTATGCCTTTGTCAGAAAAAATGACATTGCCTCTTTTGTTAGGAAATGGAAAGACTTGGAAAAAAAACAATATTAAGTGAAGTAAGCCAGGCCCAAAGAAACATAGGTCCCATGGTTTCCCTTGTTTGCAGTGACTAGTACATGTCTAGGACAAGCAGAGTAGGTCAAAGGTTATGTACATGAGACCATATGAGATAATGTTAAGCAAAATGTACCCCAAGACAGGGACACAAGAGGTTGTTGTTGTTGTTGTCTTTCTTGCTAGTGTTTTTAACATACTTACAATACACTATGTGATTCTTTTGTTTCTATTGTATGTTCTTCCCCCATGGTATAACCCTGTTTTCACTGGATTTGATGCTGGTGTTCTGCACCTTGTATATATATATTTGTAATTTGGGAAGAGGAAGGGATATTGGGGAACGCTTCAATGAGGATGCAGGCTGACCCATTGTGACGACAAGATGTACAGGACACTATATTGAGAAGGAACTTTACAATGTTGGGGTGGGAAGGGCAGGAGGAGTTGGGGAGGTGAGGAGGGAAATGATGGTAGGGGAAAATAATGGAGGAGGTAACAACGCTCGCTACGAAATGCACTCATTACCCTGCTCCTGTAACTGTAACCCCTCCACAACATTTTTACAATAAAAATTAATTTTTAAAAGATTTAAAAAATGTTAATCTCAAAAGATTTTTAAAAAAGAAAGTCTGTGAGATTACTATCTCAATTGAGCAAAAAAGTTCAGTGACAGCATCTAGCCTTGAGATCAAGCCCCAGGACTGATGCACACACACACACACATACACACACACACACACACACACATATATACACACACACACACACAGTGAGGGTGTGGGAGGATTTGGCTTCAATAGAAGTCAACATTTTAAATCATAAAGGTACAATACCAAGAACCTTGGAAGTGGAGCGATAACTTCTGGGCACACAGTAAGCTTCATTATGGAGCCCTCCCCATTTGAAAGGGCATGGGAGAGAGGTAAGGAAACTCATTACTAGCTTCAACTTCACGGCTCATCCAGACTCGACAAGATGCTAGAGCTACACAAATTCTCTAGTTATCTTTAACTTTCCGATTCACCTGTGTACTGATAGCCCAGTCCTCCTTTCTAACAACCTGGCTTAGTTGGCTTAGTGAGAGGGTCTTGTGTTTGGTTAGTTTGGGAGAGTTTTCCCCCTAGTTTTGTTTTTCCTCTAGAGTTTAAATACTGGGCTTCCTACTTGCCAGATATGCCCTCTAGCATTTGAGTTTTCTTAAAATGCCTAGGTAGCAGTCACCCACTTAATACAATATGAAAACACATATGGAAAACATGCTGTCACATTACTTGTTTCGTTTCCATTTCATCTCATTTAATGCCATCACATTGTAAACTGGGGGACAGTGATGCATGCTGAAGACCCCGGGACAAATGCTTGGTGCTCAGTCTTGTGCTATTGGCAGGTGGTCAGACTGTTGACAGGTGACGTCCAGTCAGAAGCCCTAGGCTTCTGGGGTGTGACCTCGGTGTGGATTACGATAAGCTAGTTTCTCTTTCTCTTTCTGCTTCTCCAAGGCACCATGCAGTGAGCAACGTGAAATCTGCCACCTGTGTCTGCCACCACATGCTGTCCCATCCCAGGCCCCAAAGCAACAACTCTGAAACCTCTCTTCTTCCGAAGTTGTCTAGCTCGGGTATTTTATGACAGCGTGTAAAGCTCACTGACACACAACATGAAGGCTGGAAAAAAACCAAGTGTATATCAGCCTGAGCACTTGCCTCAGAAGCCAGAAGAAATTCTCAATGAAATCAGAGGTTTTGTTGTTTTTTCACCCCTCACTAAATTAGCAAAGATATTGTTATTTGCAGTTAATTGCCAACCTGAAAGTTCAAAAATGTTACATTTTAATTTAAAATACTATTTAAAATACTCTATTGCTTTAAGTATCGGATTGAATGACTTCTCTGTGCACTTTTCTCCTGACCCCTCTCTAGTATCATAAAAGACTGAAAATGAAATAGGAAAGCATTTATGTGATGGGAGAGTTTGCCCTCGATGAATAGCTTCTTCTAGAAGAGGCACACCTCTAACAGCACAGGTGCTTCATAAAAGGGGACAAGCTCCCATAAAGAGCAGAGGAAAGGGGGTCCCAGTGCTCCCATACTTTGCTCCATCACCAGTTATAGCAATTTCCTGGGAAGACCGAGAAAGAACGGAGCTGGTAAACACGGCAGAGTTGGACCTCTGCTGCGCGCCTCATAAAGCAAAAACCACAGTCACATTACCGACTACGAAAACCACCGCCCATTTTGACAAAATGAACATCAACCACAAAGGCAGCGTGAGCTCCACCTTGGGGATCGTGTCCTTCTACCTGGCAGCCTTCGTTTAGCCATGGGGCAAAGTGGAAAGCAGACTCTGATGCCAAAGGCCTCCTCACCTCCACCGACCCCTGGGTTATTCGTTTTCCTGAGAGAGGATGAGGAGGGACATCGTGTGATGTCATCTCACGGTGCCCACCAGGCAGATGTGCCACTGACTGCTGCTCTTGAGGCATCGTACCTTATGTCTGAACGATTTTTCTGCAGAGGAGGAGTCACTAGCCTGTTAGGAATTCAAGTCAGGTGAAGCCCCCCCCCCATTCACCTTCCCCTCAGTTCTCCCTCTACGGCAGAGCCAGGGGGGAGGCGCTGAGACGCTTAGCTCCAGCCTCTGTCACTCATGCTCATGGCTCACTAATGGAAGTCTGGGAATCTGGGAGTAAAAGAGCCTCTTTCTCAATAAAAAAAAAAAACTTGGTGATTAAAAAAAAATCTGAAGTAGCATTGCTCCAGGATTGCAAACGAGCTGGCCGCACGGAGGGTGACAATTCTCAAGAACGCCACACACAACCAACGTGAAGGTGTCCGCTTCCCCCAGGCCCAGTGAGTGGAGGTTACCAGAGCGAGGCCCTCACTGAGTGTGTCACCCAGCGCTGCCCTGGGGAAGGAAGTGTGGCTGGAGGCTTCCCAGTCTGCTCCACCCAGGCCCGGTTTGCCGGAGCAGGGCTGGGGGAAGCTGGTGTTTACACCTCGCGTTGCCAGCACCAGCCAGGAACGCAGAGCAGATGTGACGTTTCTAGGGTTTTTACACTCCTTCTGAAAGAAAGACTCAGACCTCTGCCAAATTTCTGCGACGTCTGGCTGTTTGTTCGCGTGCTGCCGCCGTCTCTGTCTGGTCGCCAAGACTGTCACGGCGATTGTCATTTATTTACAACCTGTGTTTAAGTAAATTAACTTGAGTCAATTATCTGCAATATGTCTTAGTTGGGAGAGCAAGTCTGACATCGCAGAACGTGACGTAGGCCATTCCCAGCTATGCCTTTCTTTTCCCCAGAGAACAAGAGCCAATGATATCCAGGAGATAAGAAGAACATTCTTGTATCACTTTCCAAACTTTTAGCTCACGTAAAAGAGATGTTCACTTTACACTGTCTGTCATACTCTTACTTGGTGATTAAGAGTCTTAGAAAGTAAAGTATACTTTCCCATGGTAACTTAGCATGAAATGGTTCTCTTAGGGAAGAAAAATCAAAAACCTGTCTCAACAAGTAGCTTGAAACTAGACAGTGATTTTAATACAAGGGAAATCTCCTGATCAGTTTTTTCCCTTCTTGGAGTGGCAAGAGATTAGGACTCTAGAAAAGATGAGACATAGGCCTTTGTTCTGCAGAAATAATTACGACAATCAAATATTTTATAAAGGTTCCTTACATATCAATAAAAATAACTTTCAAGAAAGAACTGTGTGAAGAGAAAAATATTAATCATTTTCTATTTTAATATCAAAAATCATTTCCTCATTAAAAATCACATCTCTAGGGCCTTCCTTTCTCTAGAGAAATCAATAGCGCTTCTTTATTTTTATTTTTATGGCGGGGCTGGGGATGGAGTCCAGGGTGACACCATACAAACTAGACCAATGCTCTGTCACAGAGCAAATCTCCAGCCATATTTCCTTATCTTTCAGCTATAGTTCACAAGTGGGCAAAAAAAATGTATGCTCAAATAATTCTACATCTTTCTGAAATCAATATGTCAAAGAAGTTTAAAAAATAAAATAAAATCCATCATTTTACCCATCCAACCATTGAGAATTAGTCTATGCATTGAGAATTAGTCTATCCATTGAGAATTAGTCTATCCCCTTAGATTGAGGACAGAGATAAAGAATTTTTCTTAACAGATACACAATTTGCTCTGCAGATAATCATGCTGCAGGACTCAGGCTGTTACCACAATAAAATGACCTCTGTGCACTTAGATGTGACAAGCTATGGAAGGAAAATTGCCTTGAGCTGTGAAGCTGAAGAACAGGGCTGGGTGTTGCTGCCCACTGTAAAGAGCACATTGCTCTATTAGCTTTTCTCCGAGCATCTGGGGACATCACTTGTAATGTTACCTCAACCACATAAGGCATGCCCTTGCTTTATGTAGGCAAAATAATAAGAGCAGAACCAGACATGTTCCCTGGAAGATCTTTTATGCCCACGTTTCTGGAGGATAACATAAAGACAAATCAAAACCTAAGATGCATAGCCTTCAACAATTAAGTTTATCTTATACATCACTAATTTCATCAACATATGTCAACATCCCGGTCTACTTCTTTCACCCTAGGCTTCATAATGTTTTAATCCTTACTTAACTTCAAACCTAAGAAACCCTTAGGTATCCTGCCATTAGGAAGATATCTGACAACATGGAAATCATTTCAAAACATTGAATCCACCATTATTTTTCAAGATTTAAAAGAGAAATAATGCTGATGGTTATGAAATTATGCTTTTCTTTCTCTCCTTTTTCTCTTTCCTCTCTCTCTCTCTCTCTCTCTCTCTTCCTTCCTCTCTTCCCTCCTGCCTGGTTTTCTTTTCTTCATTTCTCTCTTCTTTCTTTCTTTGTTCCAGTATTGGAGGTTGAACTCAGGACTTCATACTTTTGCTTGGCTTTTTTGCTCAAGGTTGAGCCACAACTCTATTTCCACCATTTTGCTGGTTAATTGGAGATAAGATTCTCACAGACTTTCTTACTCAGGCTGGCTTCAAACCATCAAACCATGATCCTCAGATCTCCACCTCCTGGGTAGTTAGGACTACAGGCCGAGCCACCGGCACCTGGCTAGTGAGCTCTTTTGACCCTTGACATCAGTCTAGTAAAAACTTACACTAAATAAATGTGTGTGGGTAACGAATGCTGATGTCTGTCTCTTGACTGGGTTCCTGCGATTCCCACCATCCTACTGGGCAATGAGAGCGAGAGTTATTGTCTCCACTTGCCAAAGTCAACATTTTCTTAAGTACTTTGACTCGTTCGAGGAAAACCTGAGACTCGAACTGGACATTCGAATTCCACCGGGGATCCAGAAACCACAGCAAATGCTTCCATTTCCAAAGCAAAAGAAGTTCTCTTACAGACTTATGACAATCAAAACTCACGTGTGCCAAGTCTACAAGGTGGCCAGATGAACGTGGCTTTTTACAGTCAGATCTTTTGTATAAAGCCCCGGGTTCATTTTGACCTCAAGGCCATCATTTCTAATGGTTTTGAGCATTTCAGTGAAGAAGTGTCTGGAAAAGCAAACCACCCGATAAAGTATCTCTTTCTTTTGCATCTCCTGAGGCTATCTGTGTGAACAGGATTGTGGATATTGCTGTGTAAAATGAAAGTCATCACTATTTCCTGCTGGGGGAGGGCACAGGGAAATTTTCCAGACAGGAGTTTCCTTACTCTGCTTGGCCAAATACTATGTTTTTTCCTCTTGTCAGTGCAGGGACTGTGTTTCCAGAGATGCTTTGTGTTTCTGCAAAGCAGGAATTTCTTTAGAGGACAACTAGGCTCTGGCAGCAAAGCCTAATCAAGAGGAAGAAAGTCCTGTAAATATTTCCCAAAGGCTGTTTACAACAGGAGGAAGTGGAGATGGAGCCTGGGAGCGCTTTCTTCTTTAGCTCTTTTCTTCTATCCTCATGTTTTCTATCATCAGAACTAACAGTTAGAAAACAGACTCCAGTTGCATGTCTAATTCTCTCTCTCTCTCTCTCTCATATATATATATATATATATATATATATATATATATATCATGTTACATAAGACATAAAAACCTGTTTTACTGTAAAGTGGCATATATATATTTTGTGTGTATATAATTACATATAGTAAAGGTACATAATACACACATATATACACTCTTCTCAGACATAGCTCTACATATGAATTTCACACATTGTCCAGAACTTCAGTAGGATCAGACTTCAGCTTCCTCTTAGTGGTTTCTATCATGTATGTCACTTGCAGAGAACAAACTAAGGAGAGACAAAGAAATGAGAGAAATACGCCCACTTCTGGAGTTGCTTTTTGTGAATTGAACCCATGACTGTGCAGCCTCCCTCCCACCTTCATAATTCCCTCTTCATCCGGGTTTGTTCCTGAGAGCAGCCAGGGTGTCCGCCTGCTGCTGAGTATGCTCTGCAGCGTCCATTAACTGCCACCTGCTAAGTTACCCGTGGAAGCTTAGGCTGGTGACGTGGCCTGCTCAGCTGTGTGTGCAGCATGGATGCGTGCAGTGCCGTTTTCCCAGCTTGCCATCCACACGACTTAACCTAGATGGCTTCGCTCTGGAGACTGCCCGGACAGAATCACAGAAGTCCCTGTGCTGCAAGGAGCGCACAGGAAAAGGGAAAAAGTTACTAAATACTTTTGTTCGCTTAACTGTCCATCAAAAATCTTTCTGAATGAAGCAAAACTGCAAAGCTCCTACTTTCCTCTGATCAAATGTATAAAGACAGTAAATCAAGTTCATATGAAAACATTCATCAGGAAGTTAGGAAGCCCTGAGGTTTCTTACATTGCCCTGTTTTTTGTTTTAAGCTGCAAGCATATATTTTATCCTCTAGGGGGAACTCCATGCTCTTCCCCTTTATTCCTGACGGCTGGGAGCTGGAAAGAAGAGAGAACACTCCATGCTACTGGGAAAGAATAATCCGATGCGGCAGATTTCAGAACATTGACTGTGCCATGTTTTATGGAACTAGAAGTTTCAGAAGTTTGAGAGACCAGCATGACAACTGCTCCTCACATTTCACTCCTGCCATGTGGCAACCAGATGAAATCACTACCTTGGGAAAGCCAGGGTTCATCATCTATCTGCCTATCTGTCTGTCCATCATCTATTACCTATCATCCATCCATCTAGCTAGCTAGCTATCCTATCATTTATCATCTATCTTTTATATCTATCATCTACCTTTTATCATCTATTTATCTAATCTATCCATCATCTATCATCTTCTATCAGTCTATTTATCTATCCATCTATCCTATCTAGTTACCTATCTAACCTAACATTTATCTATCAGCTATCTTTTATCATCTATTTATCTATTCTACCTATCAGCCATCTATTTATCTAATCTACCTATTATCTAACATCTTCCATCAGTCTATCTATCTAATCTACTTACCTACCATTTATGTAAATATCATCTATCTTCTATTATTTATTATCTACTTGTACACAGATGCATACTCCACAGGTACATATACAGCCACACTAGAGGAATACAATGACTGCTTTTGCTGTCTATCTTCTGAATATCATACAAAGAACACTTGGCATGCCTGCTATACAGACCATAATATTGGAGCCAATAGCTCTTTCTCTGATCTAATTTCTAATAGCACACAAGAATAGCACAGAGGCTGCTTATTCTAAAATTTTACAGAACCGTACTGACTACTGACTAGCTCTGTGACCTTGAGCACATGCCCTTGTTTTCAGAACCCCAATTTCTTTATTAGAAATGTTTTCTACTGTACTTTCTGTCTCTGACACTCCTCGCCTTTGGATCTTCAACAATTTCTTTCCAATGCTGAACAAAATTGTGTTCTCTGACTTTTCTGGCAGTCTAAGTCATTTTTTTTTCACTGTTTTGATTTAATTGGCATAATTCTACTCAAGGTCAGAGTGCCAAACCTAAAATATCCAGCAAGCAGCTAAGAAGTGAAGTTGAATGCATATGATAAGTCAGCTGCAGGACCTGAAACACAACAGCCCCAAACCACCTCCAAAGGCAAATCTCAACAGCAAACGCCCATCTGCTTACGTTTAATCTACCATATTGGGCACCATGTGTAACAGGCTCTTGTAGAGCCTAGGGACATAGGCTCAGCACATGTGTGCAATTACTCTTACACCTACAAATGCAGTGAGTGTGCAGACACCTTGCAGACATTGTTTTCCTGACGGCACCAGCAGCATTCTTTCCCGTAGCTCTGGCATTTGGGGCCCAGCTTTGGATGGGCACACACAGCTGTGTAGGAGGAGCAGGGTTCTCACAGAAGAAGATGAGTAGGAGAATTTCTGTACTTTGAAAACTCTCCTCCACTTCCACTGTGTATCTTTTATGTTTCTTGGGGACTCAAGGAATAAGCTGGCCAGGACACAGGACAAAGGCACAGGACAAAGGGACATTAGAATCAGGAATTCCAATTCTTCTAGAAAATTCACCTACCAAAATGTGTTCAAACTATAAAAGTAGAACAAAAACTCAAGATCTCCAATTACATGAGCATAATACCCTAATTTTTCAAGGAAGGGGACTGAAATTAGAGAAGACTAAATCCTTCAGGAGTGATCTTTACCTGAAGCCTCACTCAGATGCTGCTGTGAACCTGGCTGTCTGGTGAATGGCATATTCTGTTCCTGTGTCAAAATATACATAAACACACAGCTGATGTATCAGTTCCCTATTTCTACTTATCAAAGCAACCCAGCTTCGCAAGGCCTAAAGGTGGCTTACTACTCCTCATGGTTTTGTGAGTTTGTTCTGGGTCCTGTTTGCTCAACTAGCGGGTAAGCTAGTGGCTTGGGAGAGACTTGCCACATGCCTGGGGTCTCAGGCAGGAAGGATGGATGAGCTGGGACATCCAGTATGCTCTCTCTATTCAGTCTTTCATTCATGCTTTTCCCAGGACGCTGGGAGTCTTTCAAGAGGGCAAAGGTAAAACCTGTAAGTCCTTATTAATCAAAGGTTCAGAAACCACAGTGTATCCCTAGTGGTGCATTCTTCCAATCAAAGCACTATGTAAGGACAGGCCACATCTCAAAGGTAGGAAAACAGGCGCCATCCTTTGTTGGGGGAACTGCCATAACCTTTTACCTGATCTAGGCTGGACACAAGAGCACAGTGGGGAAGTTGAATGGAATGTTGATACCTGTTCCTCCCTTTATTGCTCCTGGTAATTAATTACTTTGTAGTCTAACAATGACAGCCTATATTAGTGCTAATTTTGTATTCACAAAACCTGCAATCTAGTTACAATGGGGGAAGAGGAGGAGGCTGGAATGTTTTACAGAAATTAACCTGCATCTGGTCAGTTTACTTATTATGACTATATTCTTATCTATGCTGAAGATTCATGCCCTTCTTAACTAAGGAAACCAATTACTTTCTTACAGAGAATCATTATGTAACAAGGAAAGAAGATTGAAAGTTACTAATTTCTGGCAAGACTAAAGCATTCTAAGCAGCCACTGTTTAATCAAGCACATTTCATGAAGCAATTCAGCTTATCAGAGCATGAGGCTCTGAACTCAAAGGTATGATCTTCAGATAGGCTAATTAACTCCATGGGAAGAAATCCTCTGTTGCATAAAGAGAACCATGGTCAGGTCTCTGTACATTAAGACATCTTAACCTCCAGGGACATGGGCAGAATGACTCAATGGGAATGTATACGTTTCATTAAAGCACATTCTCTGATAGATACTACCTGAACTACACATATGTGGGCTATATACTTTTATCTTCTAGAATCTTTCAGATTAATAAACAAAAAAAAATGACTCAAATGGCTGCTTTACAGTGACTCAAGTTACAAACTGCTGGATACAATGTACGAATTACAAACTAAATTTAGAGGAGAAAGATAATTATATTAGGAAACATAAAATATAAAAAGATGATAGTTTGCTTTAGCTTTAAATATGGGTACAATTTTTCCATGTAAAGATGGGGAAGAAGATGGAGGAAGAATACAGAACAGTGAACATTGACTTAAATTTTTTTTAAAAAGAGCCAGGCACCAGTGACTTACTCCTGTCATCCTAGCTACTCAGGAGGCTGAGATCTGAGGATCGGGTTTCAAAGCCAGCCCAGGGCAGGAAAGACCATGAGACTCTTATCTCCAATAAACCACCAGAAAACCAGAAGTAGTGCTGTGGCTCAAGTGGTAGAGCACTAGCCTTGAGCTGAAGAGCTGAGGGACAGCGCCCAGGCCCAGAGTTAAAGCC
>NW_012267335.1:3786803-3958720 GCF_000151885.1 Dipodomys ordii | reverse complement strand
AAAAAAAAAAAAAAAAACTTACAAAAAAGGAGCAATGCAGTTGGGTGAGAATGTAAGATCTAAAAAGATAAGCTATAAATGTAGATGGGAGCTAGATTAAAAAAAAGAATTGAAAACTAGGTGTAGTGGTACATTCCTGTAATCCCAGAATTCAAAAGACAGAAGCAGGATGGTCATGATCCTGAGTTTTAGGCTAGTGTAAGCTACATGTCTATATAGTGAAACCCTGTCAATCAGTCAATCAATCAATCAATCAATCTAGAAGGCAGTGGAAATCTACTGAAGAATTTTAGGAAAGAATACCATATGCAGCCAATGATGAGGAGCACCTCATGGTGAACATGAGGATTGAAAAGGATGCTTGCGTAGTTTTTATGATTCTGTGCTGTTACCTCTAGTTACCAATGCAGAGGAGGCATACGAATGGAGGGAGGATGAGCAAACTGTCTGTATGCACACATACATTCAATATACAATATGTACAACTTGAATGACGCAACTTGAGGGTAGAAATGGGCTGGGGAAAGATGAGGGAGAATGATGGAGGATGGCGTTGATCAAGGTGTATTGTACTGACATCTGACTTCTGAAGCAGAAGCCCCTTTATCCAGCTACTTTGTTGTTTTGTTGTTTTTTTTTAAATGCCTATCCCCAGTTCCCCAACTCTTCAAAGCTAGGCTGAGAAAGTATCCTCAGTTTCATCCCCAACAGTAGTATGGGTATATACTCAGAAGCAAAATTGGCAGGTCTCAAATGAACAATGCTCAGAGGCCTCCTTTAAAGCTACTTGAAAACCCTATTAGTTGGAACAATCAATTTGAGCAAGCAATCTTGCCTTTCCAGATAATGTCCGTGTCACAGTGGCCATTCTGACCTTCTTAGTGCGAAGGTTGTTCTGGCTGGAATTGGAAAAATCCATTCGGAATCCATCCAAAGTGGATCTTGGCCTTCTGAGGGGCTCCAGACAATGGTACTGGCTTGTCATGCCCTCCGTAGGCGCAGGGAGTATTATCTTTGCGTGGAGATAACCTTTGGGATTGTAGCTACAGAAAGGATGCTCTTACTTTCTTGAAAAGGCTGGTTAGTATGTTGTGAACAGCAGGCTCTGGACTCTGGATGCCTGGACAATCCTGCTCCTCCAAGAGCTAGCCATGCAACCCAGTACAACATACTGAGCCTAACCCTGCCTTCGCTCCCTCTTGAGTAACGAGAGTTAACGTTGGCGGTAGTGCCCACTGCCGTGTGGCTGTCAGGCAGATGAAAAACTAAGTAATCCCAACAGATTACTGGATCAAGATTTGTTTATTCCTATCATCATCACCAACTTCCATTTAAAAACATGTATCAAAGATCCTCTCTTTTCATTTATTATCATCATGATATTGAGAGAGATTAATGTCAGAATAATCCATCTATAGTGTCCGCTTTATTTCAATGCTATACCATTTGGATTCATTTTTTTCCAGGTTCTCAGGATCCCATTATCTTATAACGTGTTGAGATAAAATAACTCTTTTAGGCAGGAAATTCTTCTTCATGTCAACGGTTATTTGGTCATGCTGAACTGGAAGCCTTTTTTTTTTTTTTTAACCTAGGTTCGGTTTTTGTGCCCATTTCTTTTAAGGATGAAGTTTGTGATAACTATGATTACATAGCATTGCTTCTAGAAAGAACTTCAAATCTTTATCCCAGAGCATTACAGAGTCTTTCCTTCCCAGATAGTGATACATATAAGAGGGGCTTTTATAAGAGGGGCTTTTATAAGAGGGGCTTTTAAACAAATAATAAAAAAATGTCATTTGGAGAGATTTTAGCCATTAAGTGCTCCCATTATGGACCTTGAGATTCTGACATCCTTGTGAATGGTGACCCTGATGTTAACATAAACAGAAATACACACAAGCTGTAATTAAGGTGAACTACTTCAGGACTCACTCTTCAGAAGCGTGAGGGAATGGCCAATCTGCTAGACATAAAAGCAGGGTCAAATTATCAGATTTGCTCACTTACGCTTTTTAATATTCCTCAGCACCGTTTTGTGTGGTGTAAACCATCTGTTCTTTCATGCTAGATAGAAAGGTGTCACAGGAAAGGTGTTTCAGAAGCCATCACTATAGAAGTAAACATTTGAGACCTACGAATTTCATGGAATGCTACTCTAAAAATACATTTCAGACACTTTCATTTCCCAGCATTGCTTCATATTACAAAGCCAAGTACAGTCATGATACATTGAAAGTAATTAATGCTAAAATTCCTCTCTGAGCTGTGAAGAATTTAGGTCATTCTTGGATAGGATAATGTCTATGTTAATTCTGAAAATCTCCCAGGATTCAGGTCAGAGAGCTACACACTGTAGGGAAGGAAAACATAACTTTAGATAATGATTGAAGGTGAGGACTGTGCTGACTGGAGAGATGAAATGCCTTTTAATTATGTCTGTTCACCAAAAAAAAGATTATATTTAATGAAATGTAAGGCAGAGAATATATATCCCAGTAGTCCCACAAATAGTTTGAAAAGTATTTATGCAAGGTACATACATTGAGCATACAGTGCACTACCTCCTGCATGCTACCTTATACAGTTTAGATGCAGGTGTTACTTTGCTCTTCAAGTGTCAGCTGGATGCATTCTTCTTCCTTGAGCTGCTCTCTTACTGTTCTAAGCCCTTTGTCTCCTAAGCATATATTTCTAAACTCTAAAGGCTTGACTCCACTCCCCTGTCAATACACAGATCCAATTCCCTCTCATCAAAGTACTGCTGAGGACCAAATACTATTATTTTGCTGCACATCTGTGAGATGTAAGAAGTAAACGCAAAGAGAGGATGCTGCTTGCTTAAAAAAAATAATCAGTTCATGCTGACAGGCAAGTGGAACCAGGAATTTAAAACTCCCTGGGATCCAGCAATCTTTCTATTACACTTGGCACAGCACAAAGACATACCCTTGTGGAAGAAAGATTAAGGTGGTATCTCATACATAATGTCGCCCTAGATTTAGACATCACATACCTCCTCTTCAAAAGGTTCTCAGGTATTACCTCATTTGTCTTATTCCAACATCCCTGAAAGATAACTGGGGCACATAGGTTCAACCGTGGTTCCCACCACAGGTCATCTGAGACCAGGAAGAGCAAAGTTGCACACAGCCTTCTGCTGAGCTCAAGTAAGCGCTGGGCCAGAATGTAAGACACGGCTTCCAGTCTTGGGTTCCTTCTGCTGATGGCACTGGACTTGTGAGAAGGAACTGGGTGTAGGGAGTGTGAGGCAGGGGGACTGCTCTCTTATGTCATAGTTCTCTCTAACGTAGTTCTCAGGTGCTTTTGTCCATGGGAATGTAGAAGAACTTCAACTGGACTTTTCATGTTGTTCCAAGTTGGTGATTAATGTTTAGTGGTAAGATCAAAATAAACATTACTATTCCATATTCTACATAGAACTGAACACAACAGAGCATCGAATTTGCAGACGTTAGCCTTCTGGCTTCCCAAATTCATCTTTTAAAAAAAAAAGTGGGAAAAGAGACAAGCAAGAGGTCCTCAAGAAAGATACATTCTTGCCCCAAATCCTTGACTTAATGGGAAATAAAACTCCACTGCCCCCTGTCCCATACAGTAAATCAGAACCATCTAAGAGGATGCCGATCAGATACAGTAAATCAGAACCATCTAAGAGGATGCCGATCAGATACTGAGATCCCTGCAGCTCATCAGTCCCCATGTGAAATATGGAGGGTGTTTCTGACATTCCCTGTGTCTAATCCAAGGAGAGACAGAGTTTTAAAATGACAAAAGACAGAAACAAGTGACTTCAGTATTACAGCTCATCCCTGCAGTATTGAGCTCCTGTGCTTAAATGGGCATAGTGGAAAGACAGCTGGACGGAAACCATCTTACCACGAACCCCACACAGAAGGACCGCTGGCCAGGGGAGAGGCCTCCCACAGCGAGAGGCTACAGGTGTGCCCACAGTATCTGGTGCAGAAAACGGTGTGAAAAGGTGCCTCTCTTCCCAAACCCTTCACCACATTCTCCTGTCTTCCCTATGAGAGACTCAACTACGCTACCAGTGAGCCATAGCCTGAGAAAGAGCAGCAACCAACAACAGGCCGCAAGGGCAGCAGTCGGGTCAGAGGGAAGCATTCTCATTCCCTTTCCTTTCTTTCTACCTCACCACATCAGGAAAACACGATGGGGGGAGGTGGTGTTGAAGACCAGCTCCCCATTCCTACCCTCAAATACAAGAAAGAGCGAAGCACACCGAGCTGCATGCTGGAGACTCCTAGAGTCTCCATCCTGGCCTTGGTGTTAGGAAGGACAGTTTTATAGAAGAATCACAATTGGGGTTGCAACAAGGCAGAATGTGAGTCCTGGAAAAAGGACTTGGAGGTCGCAAAAATCTGCCTGGGGTGTTATGAAGGGATTGGGAGAGGGATTTGACATCACACGGTAGGGGAGCAAGGATTGGTGAAAAATAAAAGCATTTCATGTTTGTTGCATTGAGCTGAGCCTTCTCACTAGGATGGACACAGGCAGAGGCTAAACCACCTGAGCTGGTCGGGGAGAGAGGGTGGGCTTCCACAGCGAAGGAAGGCTATTATTTATGCTTCGCCATAGAGATGATTTGCTGCAGGAAAACAACCTCCAAGTGTCAGGAGGAAGAAACGCAGATGGTCTGAACACTTCCGGCCCCATCTATCCTCAGGACTTGGGAGTTATCAGATATCTGACACTACGAGGAACGAACAAGTATTGAAGACATGTTGCCACATCAATTAAAGGCAATGTGTATCCACAACGCCAGTCATTTCACACAGCAACTGATTACCACGTGTATGCCTTGCAAAAGCAGCCTGGATTCAGGGAGGTGGGAAAACCACAGAACATCATCATAGATCATACGACTGATCGCTGATTGCATAATAGATCATTTAATTATTTTTAAAGTAGAAGTTTTTCAAGAGTTTACTCTCCAAATTATTAATCCTTGTCACAAAAACCAATTCTTTTTTTTCCCACTTACTCAGAGTAAATTCCATTTAGGCCTTCCATCCTGATGATATAAATCGACACTATAATTATCTTCACTCAACAATAATCTTTAAAAGTGTCTTCCTACCATTATAAAAATGACAACCATAAATCTGGCATAAAATATTTTAAAAATAAATGGCTCTAACAATGTATTATTAGGGCCAGTTACGTCTAATTTTAAAGAATCATTAATTAAGTTCCAGTAAGAGAATAAATCACCCAAATGAAAAGGAGAAATAAAGTAGAATATAATATATGTATGTGAAATAATATATGTATGCTAATTGTCACTCAACAATCCACATGCTCCTTAACACATTGCTTGATGTAATGAAAATAAGATAAGTCAGTGTGAATTTGGATCAGTTCAACTAAAAATGATATCCTGAATAGATCCTATAGAAATACAATGTGCTAAGGATTGATCAAAATTCAAAACTAACAGAATAAATAAGACGTAGATTAACAAGGAAGGAGAAAAAGTCTGTAAGTACTGCCCTCAGCAAAAGGCCATGTAATCAAATATCCTTGCAAGCTAAAAAAATATGTCCTATTTGCTGTATCAGTTAGGTTGTGATTATATGAAAAATAGCCTACTGGGCTGAGAAGGTGGCTCAGTGGTAGAGCGCTTGCCTCACATGCATAAGGCCCTGGATTCGATTCCTCAGCATCATATAAGCAGAAAAAGCTGGAAGTAGTGCTATGGCTCAAGTGGTAGAGCACTCGCCTTGAGCTGAAGAGCTGAGGGACAGCGCCCAGGCCCAGAGTTCAAGCCCTACCACCGACAAAAAACAAACAAACAAACAAACAAAAGCCTATTCAAATTGGTTGAACTAAACAGGATCAAAGGAAGAACCACTTATAAAAGCCTGCTAAGGATGGGTCCTAAGAAGCAGCCATGTCTCAACATTTAAAACACTATTCGTTGACATGAACTCCAGGAAACGGAAATACATTTTTTGTTGTTGGTGGTGGTGGTGATGGTGGTGGTGTCTGTTCTTGCTTTGAGTTGTTTTTTCATCTATGGGGGAGGAGGGGATAGAGAAAAGGAAGGAGAAAGGGGGAACAAATGCAGTATACACTATGTGGAAAAGATCTATGTAACCGGTAGGCTGGGTGGGAGGGGGAAACGAGTGGGGGGAGCAAAGGGAGAGGTGACATTGTCCAAAAAGGACACGTACTCATTACCTGACACATGACGTGGTAGCCCCTGTAGAACGCCTTAACAATGGCAATGCAATTATTTAAAAGAATAAGAAGAGGAGGAGGAGGAAGGGGAGGAAGAGGAAGAAGAGCAGGAGAAAGAGGAAGGGGAGGAGGAGGATCCCATGAAGCCAAAAAAAATGTGGGCTAGTGGTCACTTCTATTTACCACTGACTGAAAAGCAGAAATAAAGGCACCATGTCTGTGGGGCACGCTGAGCGCTGGAGCAGGGGTAAGGCTGCAGAATGACAGAAACTACCACTAGAGAGGAGAGCGGCCAATCAGAACCAGCACACGGGTGGACGCCTGTGAGCAGCCAGATCTTCCCCATCCATGTCCTCCTCACCAGCTGCTTATAGCATCCTTTGGGAAGCTCAGGGCCTAAGACCAGAGAGGCCAGAACAGGGAGGAGAAGTAGGGGAAAACAATATGTACAGAGGGACGGGGGGGGGTGGGAGGCAGACAAAATAACCAGACTATTTGCTAAGATGGAATATAGTAAACCAGACTTCTCTTTAGAATGTAATTAACCAGTCAACTGCCTGCCAAAATGGAAACGATATTCATTACAGATTGGAATGTTGGTAAGGCATCTGATACTCTGATATTGACAGTCCATATCCCTGACCATCAATGAAAGAAGTCAGAAGTAAGTATTAGCATAAATAATCTTCTTCCCTCCTCACTCCTTGGAGTAAGACGCACCAGCTGAAAAGACAGTTTTTGGTTAGTGCCTAGGAATCCAGAGTATCTTGACACACCAATGGTAATACACATAATAATTACTTAAACAATATTAGAATTCAGGTAATTAAATAGGTCAAGATGACAAACAGATACTAAATACTCAGACCCAAGTCTGTTCATTCAGAGTGTCTATCTTCCTGATATAAATAAATGTCCTCATAATCGTCAATTACTAATCTGGGACAATGTCCAGCAGTTTGCTTTGAAAAACTACACACTCTCCTGAAGCACAGTAGCCCATGCATAATGAGTCCCGAAGGAGTTTGTCTAGAGTTCTAAATCTCTTTTATATTTCCCTCTAAAATAAATCACCATAATAAAACAGTTCAGACTCGGAGTGATTTCCCAAATTATATATAATGCTGTGCATTAGAGGGAAGGAAAGACTCAGATGGTAACAATAAAAACAGAACATACTCCGCACATTTGGTTCTGTGGGGGGAAGAAGTGGAGAGGTTTAAGAGCACGGTCGGTGAAGGCAGGTGGCCCTGACCACGCCCTTGCTTCATTTCCAACATGGAGGCCTCTCACTCGCGGCTTGCAGGAATGCCGGCCTTGGAAGGAGAATCAGCACACATTTTTGTGGATGAAAAAATAAGGTAGAAGAGAATCTCTCTTTCCTATCGTGGGCAGAAATATTCCCTCTCCTGGATAAAGGACCCCATTTTCTCTCATCTGTAGCTGTTAGATCTCATTTATAAATGTATATATAAATAGATAGGGCTCATATGCATATAAAAGCAAACCTATTAACTAGAGTCTAGTACGTGTCAGGGGCAAGGCGAAGGAGGGTGTAGAATTCCAGTGGGATCACTCCTTTGGACAATTAGCTCGCAGTCTAACAAAATGAATACCAGGAACCTGGAACCTGTGTCAGAGGGCCGAAAATTCAAGGCGCCAGTGGCAGATGAAGGGAGAGAGGAAGGGTGGGCGGATGCGGTCATACTCTTCAGTGTATAGGAGCAAAAGTGGGGCTAGAAAACTGAGGGTGTGGATGGCATGGGGAGCGATGGCAGACACTGACGACGGGCTGACATTGAGCAAAATGTACCTGACTCATAAACGAGCACACTGAGTCAAAACTTAAATATGATTCTTAAAACACTGAAAGAGGAATTCTCTCTCCAGAAAAGAGTCTTCTTGTCTCAGAAGTGAACACCACTCCAACTCCCGTTACCTTGCTGTCCCCACAAATAGCATCCTACATCATTGCTTATTTAGGTGTTCCACCCTGAACCAAGGACACCTGCCTACAAAATATATAAACACAGACATACAGACACACACACATACACACACACATACACATACTAGGCCAGACAGCACAATTTTCTACTGGTCTTGAAGAACAGACAGTTTTAAATGGAATCATCTCTTTTCCAGAACAAGGATCAGCCTCAAATAGCTGTGGGCTGTAACAATTACTATTTTGCAGCCCGGGGGAGTGGAAAGTGGCCTGATAGAGAAGCCAAGTCCTATAAGTGTCATAAATTCCGTGTTTGCATCTATATTCGATAGATTGGTGCCCTTTCATGAAGGAGAAAGTGTTTGAAAAGATGAATAGAGTAACAATGCTTGACCTTTTAAGGTTCTGGAAACCTAAGATAATAAATCCCAAATACATAGAGACAAATATATTTCTGTAAAATAGAATTCCTCTCTTTGAGATTTGAAATATGCAAGTAAATATACTCTTGAGGCAAAATGTAATAGAAACCTAGACAATGGATGTTAGTTGTGTTTCTTTTAGAATAGAATGATTAAGAATAGTACAGATTCAGGAGCTAAAGAGACCCAGTTCAAATTTGAGAAATTCTACTTAATTACATTGTTAAGGTGGGTTTCCTTTTGGTGTCTCAATCTCATCTAGGAAGGAAGAATGATATCCATTTATCTATAGCATAGTAAAGATTGAATGAGCAAATATAAAGAGCCTAGAAAAGTCGGTGTGATTCAGAATGGTTGTGTTAAGAATTTCCTGTTATTCTACTGAAGAAGAAGATATTTATCTCCGTAGATCTAGGCAGCTCTATCCTTTGATCTTTCCATCTTAACATGGTGTCATTTATTTCATCTTTCTATTTTATAAGGCCCAAATAGAATTATCCCTGATATTAAAGGGTAGATCTAGCTTACTCTATTGTGTACTGTCTGCATTTGTACTCTGGTGTAATTCAGTAATGACATTTGCATCTTCTATCTTTGATGTTGTTAGGAGTCCAACTGGTTAAACCATGTTTACGGGCAGGAGAGGATTGTTAGTGCACTTTTTAGGTAGTTGTGGTCGCAAAAGTTGCTTTAACCAGTTTCATCTAATTAATTTTCATGAATTTCATGAGGTCAGGCTATAAAAGAAGCATTCTACTAACAAAACGCTTTAAAGAAGGCAAATTCCACAAAATGCTTTCACTCAGTGCTTTTGAAATGATCCCTTACATATCAAACTGGACAACGACGACTCAAAGTGGAAAGAGAGCCAAAGAGGGATGGGCAGAGTCACTATTCATCACACTGGGAGGAAGCATGGTTTGACAAGTGGATCTCAAGGAAGTGGACATGTTTCTCTCTTTCGTTCTTCCTTATGTGTGGTTTTAGAAGGCAGACCCACAGATAGACTGCCATTTATGTTACACTGGAAAACCTGAGTGTGCCTAGCAAGTCATGTTTTGTCCTTTTTCCTCTCCTTTTGGAAAGAAATAATTAGGTAATGACTGTCAGAGATGCAGAACGCAGAGCATCAGAATAGCGGAATACTAAAATCAAAAGGGAAAACGTGGGCTCTTATTCACCGCTCTTCACCTATCACTCTGCACAGACCCCTGAGCAGCCACAAGTTACCTGACCAGAATATGGTTGAGATATTAGACTAATCAATGCTCAGGTAATGCTGACAACCTTGTGGATTCTGGTACCATCGAGCCACGAAGACTTCTCTTGGAAATACAGTGTTGCTCAGGGAAAAACAAAATCCCTTGCTGGCACATGCATTTCTATTTCATTTTTTTTCCCATGTCTAAATCAAGGGACAGAGCAAATATCAAAGTCCACATTTTATAGCTGCAAAAGCTGACTTGCCCAAGGAGAAGACTTGTGCAAAGTGCTATCATAAGGAGCAGATCTAAGCCTGGAGCTTCTGTCTTTCTAGTGTCTTCAGCTTGCAATTCAGCCTTGTGGTTAGGAAGGAATCAGAGGACAAAGGGCTGTGCTCTTGATCCTGGGTTTGAAAGCCTCTCTAGCACAGCTGGCTTTAGCACTGCGTGTGTCTGCTTTCCCACAGTAGGGACAGGAAACCCAGCATGTGCCTCTCTCGGTGAGTTTTCCAATGCCTCTTAAAAATCACCATTGTCTTTGCCAGGCTAGTATAATAATTCATTTCCAGTTGGTAATTGTTCTTCTATAATACTTCTTAAGGTGTCAAAGGGGAAGAAAGCAATGCCAAGAAAAAGCAACTATTTATACTACATGTATTTTTGTGGAAAGCCGAAGACAAACAAAACACTGGGTAGGTAAGAGCTCTGCATTTTAGCCCACATTAACAGAAATATTTCTGCCTAGAAAAATTCTCTGGATATTCACATTGTCTTGAGGATATTTAAAGCTCTATTTTTAGCTGCAAATGAACCTGAGCCTATGATTGAAAACGTTGTCTTGCTAAACACACAGAGACATACAACTTTGTGACAATCACTCACTGTAAAGGGTTCATATTTAAAATGATGTAGCTCCAAGATTAGAGTTTGAAGAGGCCCATTTCTTTGTTCTTCTGAGAACCAATCGAGATGCTCTGCACATTTTACTATGTCTCTGCTGAAATTTGAGAATAACAAGCAAATGTGGCTGCTAAAACATATGCTTTAAATTCACTGTGGGGGGGGGTGTGGTGGGTGAGGTATTACTGCTACTTAAGCCCTATTCAATTAATATTTTCTTGGAATCTGCTTTCAAGACACTCATACGAATATCATAATGTTTTCTTAAACACCCAAGTGGGGAAAAATCAGTGTGTTTTGTAAAATTTTATCTATCTGATTAAATAGTGCCTGATCTCATCATCATAGCTCATCCACCAGAAAGAAAAACATTATGTCATTTGTAGGAAAATAGATGGACCTGGGGAAAAAATTATGTTAAGTGAAAGGATTCAGGCTCAGCAAGACAAAGTGGGAGTGTTTTCTCTCATGTGCAAATTAAATCTAAATTATAAACGTAGATGAAGCATACACAGGGTCCTATGCATTACACATAAATAAGTGGACTAAAGTACGGACATACACAGGGGGAGATTCTAATGGTGTAACTCCTTTAAACAAAGGAATAACAGTTTTACACAATGAATACCAAGAAGCTGAAGCATATTTATACAGGAGAGAGGGAGATAAAGGTTAAGGAGGCAGATCAATGGAGAGAGAAAAGATGGGTGAATATAGTCATAACACCCAATGAACAGATTGAACATGGAACCAGATAACCTGAGGGGCAGATGGAGGAGAATGAAGGAAGGGGTGACGTTGGTAAGATACATCACACTCACAAATGGACGTGCTGAGCAGAAACCCCTCTGTACAACTCCTTAAAGATCATTTTGAAAATAAAAATTAACCAAGTTATTTCCCCTAGTGGATACGAAAGACTCCCTCTTTCTGAACACACACACTGACTGAGTTCCTCAGGGTGAGGTAGAGGAAGGAACCGAACCCTCAGCCTTCAGCTCCCAGCCCAGTGAGCACATCAGAAGATGCCCGAGCCCCAGGCTATGAAACCTAACGAGCCTGGCCCTGACAGAAGGAGAAGTCCACCTCGGTGCCGTGAAGGCAGCAGAGACCCCTTTCCCAGCAAACGACATGACCTTCTACTGCTGTACATAGGACTTTCCTTGGTGAGCTTAAAAGTTTTACCTGAATTTAAATGCCAGCCTCAACCCAGTTGCAATTACCATTGCATTCAAATGATAGCAAGGAAAGCCGATGTTTCTTTAGAATTGTCTTTTGTTCCCACTGTGCGGTGTCTATAAACTTACAGTAATTAAAAGCTATTCCTAGCCAAAGCAGACTAACCTTTTAAATGACTAGCTTCTGCTCCTTTCAAAGCACTGGAAATATTTTGGCAATGTATCATATTTCATCTGTGCACGAATAGGAAGCCAATGCCAGGCATCCACCACCACTGCACCCACTGGCGAGCTCCCTGGGCCCCCCGGGACCACAGCTGCTCTGCTCTGCCCTGCTACAGCATGGACACAGCAGCCCTGGCCAGCCAGGCGCCAAAGGCCTAAGCCACGAAGCAAATGGTAACAACTGCACAGTACTTGAGACTGTAGAAATGAGGAAAACATCCCAGCACAAAGGGAAGTAACTTGAAACAGAAATAAGCCATCTTCCAATTCAGGGCCTCACTGGCGAATGTCACTGTCGGGTCAGCTATCAGATTATTTAATTGGGGGGTGAGGTAGACAAACATGACTGTTAACCCTGCCGAGATGGTGCATTCCCGTCTGCTGCTGCTGGAGCGCCTCCTGACCCCAGTGAACATCTCCCAACTTAATGCAGACCTTCAGGAACCATCGCTAGGGATTGCTATTTTCCTCCTCCTCCCCTGCACAAACCTGCCTACCAATCTCCAGAAGTTGCCTTCATTCCCTTCAAATGGCCACCAACAGTAGGCCCGCACGGCTCCCAAGCCCACAGTGGACAGCATGCTGTCAGGCTGCGATGTGTCCACAGTGGTCCTTCCGTGGAAGACCTGCAGCTCTGACATACAGCTTCATTCTGCCATTGCGCTATTATCTCCCCCTCTTCCTCACACGCCTCGCGTACTCCTCTCCTCCGTTCTATGTATGGTAAGGATGCGCATACATTTTCCTCTATGCTCATAAGAGCTATGTGCAACTACGTACTCTCTAGATGTAAACAACACCCACACACGTATATATAATACACACACACACACATTTTAAGTGTTTTTTTTAACGAAACTACATATTCTCTGAAACATCTTGTTTTACTTGGTTCTACAATGTTTGAATTCCATACAGTGTGGTTTTAGCGCTCCCTTGCCTGGCATCTTATTTACTCCAGGTTTCAGGATATCCTGTTCTGTGGTTGAGCCATGATTTTCTCACACATTTCCCCACCCTGCACACCTGCACTCTGTTTCTAAGCGTTCACTCTCATGACTCGGTCTTTTCACTACTTTTTTTTTACATCTTGGTGTTTTATTTCTGTGAGTTTGGTAACTAAGACTAAGGTTCTGGATCAGCTACACACGCAACTTTACTTGTAATACCCAGGGTAGACCACATTTTTTTTTTTTTGGTCAGTCATGGGGCTTGAACTCTGGTCGCTGTCCCTCAGCTCTTCAGCTCAAGGCGAGCGCTCTACCAGTTGAGCCACGGCGCCACTTCCGGTTTTCTAGTGGTTTATTGGAGATAAGCGTTTCATGGACTTTCCTTGCCCGGGCTGACTTTGAACTGTGATCCTCAGATCTCAGTCTCCTGAGTAGCTAGGATTACAGACGTGAGCCACTGGCACCCGGCCACTTTTTAAATTGAGAAAAATTGACATTTAACCAGTAATATATGAGAATAATATGTTCTCACATCCTTGCCATTAATAGTCTTTAAAGGTTTCACGAATCTGATTGTAAACAATTAACAATCACCTTGCTATTCTAGTTTTGTGTCTCCAAGGGAAGGTAAATAGCTTCTTTTCTCAAATTTCTTGTGCTTTTTCCTCTAATTTAGAATCCTTTGTCTGAAGACTATTGCGTTCTTTGTTCAACTGTTGACCAATTTTCTTATATATTATAATTACTTATTATGGAGATTATAACAATAATTGCTAAGTTGCAAATAATTTTCCACATCTATTCTATCTCTGTTGTTTATGATATATCCCAATGTAAAACATCTCGATCACCAAATACTCATAAATTACCATGCTTTTGTATTCACATTCTTTAGAAAACTTCCTTTGTTCTGCCTGTATAATGTACAGAGTTTCTGGAATTGTTTTGGATGGGTTTTCATGTAGTTTAATTTCCCACACTTAATTGATGCAACCTGAAATACATATCTGTATATAGGATATGGTGGGGCTATAATTTTTCTTCCACATGTGCATTTATGTCACCATCTTTTTTCTTAAATGCTAGATAAAAAGTAAGTTGAAACATGGGTAGTCATCGCACGCTCTGAAGCCTGCCTCTGGGTGGGGCAGGCTGCCGAGCATCTCCGGGCATCCATTCATTCCTATGATCAAACCTTGAGGTGGTTTTAACTATAGTAGTTCTATGCTGTGTTTGATGTCTGATCAGGTAAGCCTTACTACGCTTTTTAAATTGTCCTTGATTATTGTTAGGTATTGATTTTCCCCATAAGCTCTAAGCAGAGTTCATTCAGTCCCCAACATCCCTGTCTATATGAAGAACTCTGGATGTTTCGATTAAAGTTGCATTATGTTGATAAACTGAATGTCGTCAGTTTCCATTGGCCCTTCTCCTGCAACACAAATGCCACTTATCCAGTTATAAAGATCTTTCTGCATATTCTTCTATGCGCTTTTATGCTTTTCCAGATTGTATACTTTGCTATAAAAGGGAGAAGCTATTTATTCATAAATATGTTCATTTACATCCAACCAAATTATATTCAACTTACCAACTAATCATATTGGACTTTTATTTACTAAATTCTTTTGGACTTTCATATCATTAGAAAACAATTTTATCTTCTGCCTCTGAATTTTATGTATAAGTAATATAATTTTCTCATTTCCATTCCTCTAACCTGTAGTGAATATTGACTAATAATAATGGCATGGCTAACTTAGTGTCCAATTATTTAAGCACTTAATTGTTTGAGAATACTTACATCATTTTATTGGAATAGATTTTTTTATTATCTTCTAGTAATCAATTTCCCCTTTCTTATCCATGTTGCCACACTATCCAATACCTCTTTAGCATTGAGTTTTCTCCTTTAGTTATTAACCAAATGGATTGTATTGACTGACACAGTAATACTGAACAATTATACTTTGCTAAAATAAACTCTACCTGGTTCAAGCATAGTTTCTTTCCCCTCACATAGATGAATTCTATTCAGTAGTCTTTCGTTTCAATGTCTTCATTTGTTTTTAATAGAATTTTAATTGTAGTTTGCTTCTTAAAACATTCATCAGGTTTGGGTATTATGCTTACCTAGTCTCTATAAACTATGCTATGGGAGCTTTCTGTTTTTCCCCTGTAATCACATGATATTTTCTATATACCAGTAATTCAAACATTTCTAGTACAATACCTATAAAGGGCTCCTGAAAGAGTTTCTGCTGCTGGGGATATAGCTCAGTGGTAGAGCTCTTACCCCACATGTACAAGGTCCTGAGTTAGATTCCTGGCATAAATCTTAGTTCTGGTCCCCATGCTCCCCACTCCCGCCCCAAGAAAGGAAAGATATGAAAAAAGTAAGCAAGAGTAGCTGTTCCCCACCTGATCTGTGTAGTTCTGGGTTAACCTCTGCCTCCTTACGGTGAAGAAACAGAGATTTGTAAAAAGAGAAGATACATACCAAATTAGATTTCTGTAGACAAGAATAAACCCCAGACTGTCTACCTCGCTGGCTCAATACAGAGCGCCACATGGCTCCTCCACCCCTCTCCTCAATGCTGCCCCATGATGCTCAGTCCTCCCACTGGACAGAGTGAAGAGCTCAGTGAGCCTTTGCAGGGCCGAGTCCTCAAGGATACGCATGCTCCCTGGGCTGCTCGTTGTGGATGCTTGACTGTAAGAAAACTGCCTGGAAAGCAGCTTTACCCAATATCTCTATTGAATTCTAAAAGGGGGCAGTGCATTCCAGCTGTTATGAGCTAGCTAGGTTACACAACTTCCCGGTCCTCAACAGACAGCTAGACATTAGAGCAATCCATTCTGAAAAAAAGTAAATTTTTCATCATGAGGGGAAAAGAATCACAATGTCACTCCAATCTGAAGAGTCACCCTGACACCTACACCAAACTCTACCCCATCCACCAAGTACTACCCATCTGCCTCCCAGGGAGGCTTCACCAGCCATGGGGAGGCTGAGATGCCATAGGAGGGAACAAGGAACATTCCAGACCATCACTCTCCCACTGGTTGTGATGCAAAGGTCTGGATAGTCACAGGAACACAAGAACAACAGCTAGATGATAAGTAACAGCTGAACTGGGGAGGAGGGACAACATAGAAAAGGCCATCATTTCTCTCTTCACACATTTAATACGAGCAGGTAAATAAATATGGAATGGCAAAGCAATATATCTGTCTCACAAACTCTAAGTAATGATCAACGCCAAAGGAAAACACAACCAGATTAGTCACCTGCCTTAACTAATTAGAAATCGAGCGATACAGAAGACTGCATTGCTGAGTCAGTCTAATATGATCATTTGATGGACTCAAATACACTTTGAACTGCATGCATATAATTCATGAGTGATCCAAAATCATAGAATTGTTCAGTCTCATTCCTTGTACCTTAAACACATGACAATCTTAAAGAATTTAGGTTGTTCGTTATAAGCACTGGACCGCCTGCTTTATCTCCCTAGCCCCAAAGAAGAACATATGAGAAGATGAGGCTGGCACCAGCCCCGTGTCCCTGGGGACTATTAGAATATTCGCGAACCGCGCTTCTATTTACACTACCATCACTGAAGCTAATCCTTAGCTATTTTAGGGAAAAGGTTATGCTTTAATTAACAGCATTTTCCAAACAAAAGCTGTTTGCATTTCTTAAGTATTTTCAAATTTCAGAAATTTTATTTCACAGCAGGAGCTCCAGTTGATCCCATGCTTTTATGTGATAACACTTCTGATAAAGAAAGTAAGTCTTTGAAAGATGCCAAATAATTAGTTTCCAGCAACGGAAGTCAACAAGAACCATAATTAATGCTTAAGAACACTGTTTATGTCTAGAGCATCAATATATAGTGGAGGGACCAGAAGAGAAAGAAACACCTTTGCCCCTGAGTAAACACAAGCACTGAACGGGCAAACCTTGGCACCTGAGGTATAGCGCTTCCCTAGCTCCGTGCGTTCATGTTCTCTGTCTTTCTGACACCGTGGGACTGTTGCAAGGCTGAATGTAATCATATGCTTTGTAGGATATAACAGTCCATAGTTTATGCTTGCTTCCTAATTTTTCAGTGGCTGGCTTCACCCAAGATCTTATCTCTTTCTCAGAAAAGTTGGAAGCAGCAAATGTAGGATCACTTGAAAAAAAAATACAAAGACCCTAAATACAGATAGCCATTTCAGCTACTATTCCCTGCTTTGACTTGTACCATGTATGGAGAAATAGGAGCTGGCAGCAAAAACAATAATAATTGCAGTAAATTAACATTTGCTAATTACTCTGCGCCCACTAGTCTTATAAAAAGTTCCATGCGTTAACTCATTCAATCCTTATAACAACCCTACAAGGTGATAGAATAAATATAAGAATAACAACAAATAGAATAATAAAGGAAATTAAGGAACCCAACATTAACTCTCCTAGAGTCTCAAAGCTGGCAGTTGAAATAAATCCAGACAGTCTGTTTGTAGAACCTTCCTACTTAATAACTTTACCAGACCACCATCATTATTTCTGTTCTCTGTATGTACTGTGCACTTATCTGACAACCTGTACTATAATAGAGAAATAAACATTTACAAATGTTCCTTAGAGAAAGGAGTAGTTACTGAAGCTGAAGGGAAATCCCTCGGTGCGGCTCCTCAGCTCGGTAGCCACTCTTCGTTTTAGCTATAACCTTCCTGGAGCCTACCGGTATACCTGCCACCAATGCCCTTCCTTCCTTTTCCTTTACTGTTGACCATTAAGAACCCCATCTTTCTCCTGCCTTGAAGTTCATTCTGCTGGGAGAGCTTTCATGGAGGAGGCTACTTCCTTCTCATCAACTTCTTCATAGCGGCATTCTTATCTGCCCAGGTATTGTGCGAGTGGCCACTAGGGACTGCACCAGCACCTCAATGTCCATACAAGAGTGGAATTCACCAAGTCAGAAGATAGAAGTATCTACAACAAAAGGCCACTGGGATTATTCATGGCCTTGAGGCAACGAGATCAATTATTACCTTCTCTGTTGACTTGGATGCCAGTAACAATGACAGTAAAAATTGAGGAGATTTCTGACCTGATAGTATTCAAAACAGTAAGTTGTTAAGAGTATAGCACTTTATCCATCGTGGGCTTTTGTTTTTTTGTTTTGTTTTTTTTTTGAAAAGTTACAATATCTTGAAAGCTTTGACTATCGTCGACCCGCTTTCTGCCGCAGTATCGCCCATTCAGATCCACACAACCGTAGTAACTATAGCCACAAACAAGCCACGAGGTCATAAGCCTCTCTAAAAGAGAGGGAATCTACCCTGAAGGTTTTTCCTTCAGCCGGCTCCCATCCTGGCCATCAGCCAGATGAATACGAACAACACCCGAAACACTAGAAATGGAGGACAAGTATAAACACAGACCCAGTACCCCTTGAAAAACAAATGTCAGTGGCTTCCAAAGCCCACTCACAGAAAAGCACACGTCCTTCATTTTCCCAAAGAAAGAAAGAAGCGGAGGCACTTACAGTGTCGTGGGACTTGTCCTTCACATCATACACGGCTAGTTTTATTGTGGTCTCTTCGTAGATGGGGTACTCGGGTGGGAATGTGACACCAGTCAGAAACAGTGGGTCTCTTGTTCCCTGAAATAGCACACGCAGACAACTTGGATTCAATAAGGCAGCAACTGCAGGCAACAGCATGCAACGACACACAAGTGTGCGGACTGTGACCCGCTGTTCTAGGACATGGTTCCATTCGAAGGGAGCTCTAGGCAGCCAGCGGTAGCACGTGGTGCCGGAGGAGGGTGCCACTGAGCTGTAGGCTGGGTGGATTTCTGTATTGTCAGAGCTGTGCATGACAAGTCTTGAACACATGAGTGTTACTTTACCCCTAACCTTTCTTTCAGGCCCGATGTCAGTCCATTGCAGCGTACTTAACCGTTTTATTGTTATATAGTTATCTATAAATTGCGCAGGTAGGCTAAGTTAAATGTAAGCTATTCTCTCAGCTTTATTTGGTAATTCTGCTACCTAACCTATGCTTTGACAGCATTTGTTTGTGTTTTGAGGTGCAGTTGTGACTTTTTTCCCACTCCAGACTGACTTGAACACTAATAAAAGGAAACTTTAATATGGTATATTAGGAGCTGTGGCTCAGGATGTGGCACACAGGATATTTCAATTCCTTAGAAGGCCTTTTTAAGAGCTGACATCCAACCTTCAGTTTTATGCACACACACACACACACACACACACACAATTGTCTATGGAAGTTTTTAAAAGCCCATGTTATTCTCTCACTCATTTGATATTCACCCATTTTTTTTTACTTCAAAAGCAAAATACAGTTTTCCTTGGCTCTATGAGGATCCACAATGAATAAAACTGCTAAAATATAGCCACACATACTCCAATATAAAATTTTGAAATGATCTACTAGAAATTACTTTTATGGAAAAGAATAATTGTTTGATATGTGCAAGTAGCATAATAAGAATTTAGAAGAAGAAGAAGAAAAACACATCAATACGTAATTAAGTTTTAAAATTTGGCGAAATTTTGAAAACAATCAGGCAGGTGCTTGTGGCTCATGCCTGAAATCCTAGCTACTCAGATCAGGCAAGAAAGTCCACAAGACTCTTATCTCCCATGAACAACTGAAAAAGCCAGAAGTGGAGCTGTGACTCAAGTGGCAGAGCTCTAGCCTTGAGCACAAATGCTTCAGGACAATACTCAGGCAGGCCCTGAGTTCAAGCCCCAGGACCTGCACCAAAACAACACAGAACAGGACTTGAAAATACTCTTCAGAACAATTTTATGATTTTAGTCGAGTGAGCAAGTGAAGTTATTTTGGTTAAGTCAGCAATGGCCTGAACACAGAGTTTCCAAAGAACAGAATTAGGGATCCAGGCAGGATCTAGGTCAGTCCCATACTAGAAGTGACTCAGGATCAGTCTGAATCACTTCTTCCACCAACTGCACCAAAGCAGGCCCAGTTGGCCCCAGCCAGCCAGGTCTGGGGCTGGGTGCCTAGGGTCCCACAGACCACACCTCACACCACACAGACATGGCTGACAAATCTAAGCAAAGCAAACAAACCTGAGGGAGAGCCTTAGTCAGCTTTCTCCAGCCCCAGAACAGCAAGTCTTTCTCCTCCACTCGCGTCTTGAAATGTGTGATCCGAACAAAATAATCAGAACGGAAACACTTCCTCTTTTAAACTGGATCCAACACAATAACCAGTTTCCTCCTGACACATCTGAACGATCTATCACTACCCATTAAGGTAAATAGGAAATAGCTCATCGGACGAGTGATCTTTACACCTTTTGCCTGGAAACATTACCGATTCTCAAGTTCATCAACCAACCTTTCTTGGAAAAACAGCATCCTCTGAAAGACAAAGACACACACACACACACACACACACGCTCACAGACATGCACATGCACCTGCCCACATACAGCTGGGAACAGTGGCTTCTACAAATCAGATAGAAGAACACAGGACCAAATGAAAAGAGCAAAACTACTGAACACATGGAGCACTCCGACAGGTCCTCTGACAACGTTCCCCCACTGTATGTTCTCTCCAGTTCATTTAAAATCTATTGCTTTTCTGTGCTGCGATCTGGTTTGGGAATCCCATATGAAAAGTTTTGTGTGAAAGAGGCATAAAAGTCTTCCAAGAAAAACGGGTGATTTCTTTCTCCTTGGGTTTATTCTGGTGATGGAACAACTCATGAACCCTTGATAACCACTGGTATGCATTGCTTCCTTAGTGACAGGAAAATAACAGCTCTAGACCACAGAGTAATTTATGCTCAGAGAAACAGAGAGGGGGGCGGGGGCGGGGAGGGCGCTAGAGGAAGGGAGGAAGGGAGAGGGTGCAAAAGGCAAGCTCACCTCCACAGTCTCGGTGCTGGAATACCTTGAGACACTCTGCTGGGCGGGGTGGATTACTGAGACCTGCACCAGGGTGTTCAGCTTCCGATCACGGCCAGGAGCCACGAGATCCTTGCATGCTGGCAATGGCAGAGGAGAAAGAAAGAAAGAAAAGAAACTGACACCATCGCTCAGGGAAACACGCCTGTCAGTCTGTCTCTGTCCGGATTGGAGAGTAAACTTGGCGGGGCTCGCTGGGACTCAGGCAGCTCTGCAGAGGAAGTCCCTTGGAAGTACCTTACAGAAATAGGAAGTCACGTGCCCCCGCCGTGCTGAATTCGGACTTCATTTCCACTGACTACATTTGCAGCTCCTGCAAGTTGTTGGCTGTGTGAGAATGCCCATATCCACCGCCCCAGGGACTTCAGGGACTTTAATTAGTCCTGAAGCCAGTGGGCTTTAATTCACACTCCTGGCTGGGGGAAACTGATTGACTGGGCTATATCCAGGAAACCAGCAATGCACATACTAGCACTGGCTGGGTTAGTTCACATGTGTGAGCGAGCGCACACTTCTCCTCACCAGCTCTGGCCTCTACTGCCATTCACAAGCACAGAAACAGGAACAGTAGTTACCAGGACAGAGCTCAGGGGGGAGGAAGGGTTAAAAAAGCCCTTTGTCTGGAATTCTAGCCGAGTCTGAGAAAGCACCATAGGATAAGCATGGGGTAATTCTTGCCCAGGGGCCACAAATCTTAAGAACTTTCTCTTGGGACAAGGCTCAAGTTACAGACACCAGCCACCATACCATATTTCCTTGAGTATTTTCTCCTCTCACATATCCTCCTCCCACTTTGGAGAAGAAAAAGCCAACAACAACAAAAAATCGGCTTTCTTCTCAGCAATCTGCCCTCTTCCGTCCATTTCCCCGCTGGTTTTGAAATAGGAATTTCGCTCTGTGAAGCTGATTGTTAGGAGGTGATGGAAAGGGGCTCAAGTTTGGCTCCACTAGTGGCCTGCCAAGGACTAGAGCTCCTGCTAGGGGTTCTGAGAAGCAGCAGCCCAGGGGCCTAACAAGAGTGCCTGGGTCTCTCCCTCAGATTCCCCACCCTTCCCTCTGATCACAGCCAGCTCACAAGGAGCTTAAGCTCAGCCCTGGGTCTGTGGCCCTCAGCTGCTAGGACAGAGGTAATATATAGGCTTATATCTTAAAAGCAAAGGAAATTATACAGATAATTATCACCTTTCCATTTCTTACAGATCATCTCAGGAGATAGAGAACACAAGTAGTTGGCAATCAAACAAGCCAGGGCTTTGTTCAATTCTAATAGTCATAACTGGCAAAAAATTGCATTTCTTTTTGCCAGACTTTGGGATCCTCTTTCTTTCTTCTATTGAGATGGTATTTTGATTTACATTTGTCTTATTCAATCCACATGACTCAAGCAATACAGGAGAACTTAACAAAGGACATGTGGGGGGGTGGAGGGGAGGGGAAATGTAGCCACAGTTAATTTAACCCTCATTATTTTTGAGGCATTCTGTTTCCATCTCTTGATTCCTCACAATCATACTTTGAATGATTATTTTAGCTTGGTATATTAAAAAAAAAACAACTAGAAACTTTGCAGGACACTAGTGGCTCATGCCCATAATCCTAACTACTCAGGAGGCTGAGATCTGAGGATCACAGTTTGAGGCCAGCACAGGCAGGAAAATGAGGAAGAATCTTACCTCCAACTAAACACACACACACACACACACACACACACACACACGCCAGAAGTGGACCTGTGGCTCAAGTGGTAGAGCCCTAGCCTTGAGCATAAATAGTCAGAGAGAAGGTTCAGGGCCAGAGTTAAAGCCCCAGGACCTAGGAAGGCGGAAAAAAACAACAACTAGAAGCTTAGAAACATGATATGCTATATTTACATGACTAGGTCCCTTCGGAAGCTTTCTTACATCAGTACCTTGAGCTCCATTTCTTCCTTGGCTTGCTGACCTGCCATGTTTAGAAACTATTGCCGGGTGCTGATAGCTCACACCTGTAATCCTAGCTACTCAGGAAGCTGAGATCTGAGGATCACAGCTTAAAGCCAGCCCGGGCAGGAAACTCTGTGAGATTTGTATCTCTAATAAACCACTAGAAAACCAGAAGTGGTGCTGTGGATCAAGCGGTAGAGCGCTCGCCTTGAGCTGAAGAGTGCAGGGACAGCTCCCAGGCCCAGAGTTCAAGCCCCACGACTGACCAAAAAAAGAAAAAAGAAAAGAAAGAAAAAGAAACCACTGCCACTGCCCTTTGTTGCTCAACCCAAGAGCATTACTCTTTTAAAAACTACTGATGCGAGGTTTCAATAACATCAACCTATCACAGAAAGGAAAGGAAAGCTCTGCTTTAGATGTCACTGTTCTCGGGTAGCTATTTTGATCGTTTCCTTTTGTTGCCCTTTGAATGTGTTGAATTGTGGCACTCCCTGGGTTTCTGCGCACGGTGAACACTTACTGATGATGGCCTGTGTTGGTTTTAGGATTCCCAAGGGTGAGCCATATTTTTCCACTTTCTGATGATAGCTTTGTACTCTGTGAACTCCTGACACCCAACTGGCTCAGAATAACTCACTTCTTCTCTGAGTTCTTATGGTGCTGGATTGTGGTCTGTGGTTAGTTCCCAGAAGTGAGCAGCTATGTCTCTATTTCATCAGAGAAAACCTGAGTGTCGCCGCCTTACACCTCCTAAGAACAGAGAGAATCTCTACTAGGCTGGCATGTTTTGAAGAGGGATTCAGATACCCCAATACGAATCATATTAATTTGCATTTCATTATATTCCAGGCCTACAAGTAGTCATATAAAAACCTCAGCAATAATTAGCCAGGCACCAGTAGCTCCTGTCTGTGATCCCAGATACTCAGGAGGCTGAGATCTGAGGATCACAGTTCAAAGCCAGCCGGGGCAGGAAACTCCATAAGACTCTTATCACCAATTAACTAAAAGAAAAAAAATGCTCAAAATGGAGAAGTGGAGGTGTGAATCAAGTTGTAAAGCGCCCCGGCTTTGAGTGAAAAAAAGCCAAGGGAGAGCATGAGGCCCTGAGTTCAACTCTGACTACAGGCACAAACAGAAACTGAAAACAATAATCATCACTCTATTGGGCACTGAAGTCTTCTCTTTTCTTCCTGACAGCCAACAAAATTCACTCTTCCTTCTGACTAAAGCACCAAGATTTCATAGGAGAGAAGTGTAGCTCTCAGAATTCTGAGACACGGGCCTAGATTCTCTATAACAACTTTACACTCGACACGTTTCCTGTCTCAACAGGGTGGGCATATGTAAGAAGTCTGGCTTTTCGTGAATCAAGTTTTCTATGCAGAAATACGTTTGCCAGCAACAGTTTCAGTGCGTATAATTCCCTCATGCTTTCAGGATCCCAGTTTGAAGCCAGCCCAGCCAAACAAATCCACGAGACTCTTATCTCCAATTAACCAGCAAGAAGACGGAAAAGCTGTGGCTCACCCGTCTTGAGTGTAAAAGTTAAGTGCACAAGGACCTGAGATCAACTTCAGTACTGGTACCAGAAATCAAATTTAAAATAAAATCTCCATCTTTCTCAAAATACTGTTGATGTGAGTTTTTCAATGAAATACCAGCTTGTGTTTCACACAGCCAGCCTTTCTAAATCATGTCAAGTCTATCAGCTTCTTAGATCCTTTCTATCATTCCAGCTAACCTTGGATACTATCAGTGAGCTCAGTAGCAGCAATAATTGATTTGAATTGGAATGCTGCTACCAGGTCAGGTGGCTTTGAATCATCACTTAATTAGAAGGGCTGTGGAGCATCTGCGTGAACGTGCAGGGCCCAGCCTTGTGGGAAAACCTGAGGCCTCGGCAGCCTGGATCACGGCTAGCTGCAAGCAACTGCCCTTCACTGTAAGAACGGTTTGTCTGTTTTTCTACAAAGTTTGGTCATTTTTCTTCCCTTACCTACACTGATCTCTCTTCCTGGCCTTTCATGTAAGTGACATCTAACAAAACCTATTGTCTTTTCCCCACAACGAACCACCTGGGTAAGAAAGGAATGAAAACCTTTGAGAAGTTTTTCATCTTTACAATTCTTTACTGAGACGAACCAAAGGACGCTCCGGCCTAGAGAAGACACCACACGGCATAGCACGTGAAGCATAAAAAAATTGCTGGGCTTTGTCTGCCGGTGTTTTATTTATCATAAGAGTTGCACGCGAGGCAAGCGCTTTACTACCCTAGCTTGAGTCTATTATTCAGACAGGATGCTGAGATTTGGCCCAGACTGGTCTCAGACTGTGATACTCCTCCCTCAGACTCTAGAGTTGCCAGAAGAACAGGGAGATGTCATCACATCAGGGGCTCAATCTTTAGTTAAGATAAACCATATTTGATTCTGGGGTCAGGCCTAAGGAGCTACACGGCCTTTCCTCCATTATTCCATGTGACTTTGAGTCTCTGGAATTAAGTGAACAGACTCTATTAAAAAAAAAGAAGATATGAGAATACCATCTATAAGAAAGTGATAAAAGAACACTAGGCATCTAAGAAGTCTTTGAATGTGTTATTGTTATTATAGATCTTAATATGAATAGTTACATATTAACATAAAATTGATTTATTATTACACATGTTTATAATAACTATATGCTCAAAATAATCTAGGTTGACCCTGGTTTTAGGTAAGGTTATTCTTTTTTAATAAAAGCATTTATTCATCAAAATTATATTGAATCTCCTCCAAAACTGAGAAAATTGAGGGCAGGGGTGGGATGAGAGGAATGGAGAGAACGTTGAAAGGCGTGGCATTGATTACGACGCACTGTGTTCATAAGCTGCTTTGTTGACCAGCAACCCCTTTGTACACTACTGAAGATAACAATAATAGTATAGAAAGCATTTAGTAAACATATTTATGGATTTTTGTATCTTGTTTCTATATCGTGAAATAAGTGTTTTTAAACCATTTATTGGATCATGTGTTTATTTCAAACCATAGTTATCATTAGTGTATTTCATCTGTGATACCAGATGGGTATTTTATATTCTCACCTCTGATCAGGAAACTTCCAAATAAAAAACAATGGCAAAAATTGCAGAAAGTTTTATCTTGTTTCCTGGCAAATGTATCACAAGGGTAAAAACCAGAAAAAAGAAAAAACAGTCGAAGCCCCCTTTATGCAGGGGCTTACCTGGAGAGTGCATTTCTTTCCTCAGAAGATCAGGGCTCTGAGCAACATTACCTTGACAATGGCCTTAACCAGGCTTTTCTGCTCTCAACATGCCCTGTCTTTATCAAAAAGAGGCAAATAGAACTGCTTTCTCTCTCTCCCCCTCTTTTCCCGCCTTCTCTCTTTCTCCTCCTCTTTCATAAATCCTTGCTGTATATCCCAGGCTAGCCTTGAACTCACAATCGCCCTGCCTCAGGAGTCAAAGGGTTGGGCTTCCATGTCTGTGCCATTCAACCACCCAAACTTGCTAATCTTGCTGTTAAACAACATGATCTGGATCCAGGTGATTTTTATTTATTTTTATTTATTTATTTTTTTGTCGGTCGTGGGGCTTGAACTCTGGGCCTGGGTGCTGTCCCTCAGCTCTTCAGCTCAACGCGAGCACTCTACCACTTGAGCTACAGCGCCACTTCCGGCTTTCCAGTGGTTTATTGGAGATAAGAGTCTCACAGTCTCTCCTGCCGGGGCTGGCTTTGAACTACTATCCTCAGATCTCAGCCTCCTGAGTAGCTAGGATTACAGGCATGAGCCACCAGAGCCTGGCTCCAGGTGATTTTTAATATACAGAAATATTATGTGTGTGTATATACTATATGCATATGTATGCATATATACATATGGATGTATATGCATATATACATATATGCCTATGCAGATATATACACTATGTATATGAAAATAATTATAAAATACAATACTTTTTAATAAAGAGTAATAGAGAGGGAATCAATTTGATTAGTATATATATCAAAATGAAATCTCTCTAAAAATCCATTTATGATCATTTTTATCCAGATTACATACTTAATAATTTTCATTAGGTCGTGGCATATAACTGTGTTTATACATTGAGAGATGGAGTTTGGTGTTTTTTTGTTGAAAATTGTTTTCATCTTTAGTCATGTGAGATATCTGTAGTTCATAGACTTTTATTTATTATCTCTTTCTGGTTTGGGTATCACTGAGTCTCTGGACATGAATTAGTGTTAGTTCTGCTTCTGTTTCTTGAAAGAGTGCACAGCTGATCTGTGTCTTCCTTTCATTAAATGTTTCACAGGACAAACAAGTAGGAATAAAATGTGGTCTTGTTAGTCACAGTGGTGACTAGTGGAGGCCAACTCTGACTTTGATGTGAGTTCTCCCCTTCCACTTCATTGGGAATGCAAGACTGAAAGGCCAAAGGACAGAGTGCCCCAGAATAGAAATGTAGCCTCACACACAGGACCTTAGAGAAATACCCAGGGCTTCCCGGCCCTGCTTCCTGAGCCTCCCCCTCATTCCTTTCCAGCCACTAGTGGGCTTTCCTTTCCCTGAGGCTCAGGGAAGATGTTTGCTCCCTAAGTACATTTAAAAAAAACTCACTTCTCAGATTCTGAACACTGGGTCAAGTTTCTCAAAAAATGTCACATACATATTCTCTTTGTACTCCTCCAAAAATTAAGAGTCTACTTACTAATCAATTGATAAGTCAGTATTTGTCCAGTCCAATATTGGACTCTACTATCTGGTTTCACAGTTACTGTTCCAAATCAGTGATTACATTTAGATTAAATCAATTTACATCATACATTAAAAAATATGCAACACTTAAAAGCCTGGTGGCTCCTTTCCCTAATCACTTTGCTAGTATAAAATCCTCTCGCATTCTTAGTTTCCTCTGTTCTCTGTTGGTCTATTCTTCCTTCCCTTTGGAATTCCAGGAAGACAGGAATTTTCTGCAGCCTGGGGTGTCATCTACAGTTGGAATCCCCTGAGGAGATTTCCAAGACTAGGCTACATACCTTCCAGCGCAATTTATGACATGATAATTCAACTAACTGTGTGTCGTAAACTTCACAGTGACATCATACAACACGAGGTCCAGAGCTGTGGGCACGCTCCACTCAGGTTTGATGATTTGCTTAAGGTTGGGAATGTGGTTCTAAATGGTTCTAACCAATTTATGACCATTCATAGCAATCCTTCCGTGTTTATCCTGAATTTTCTGCAGTCTTCAAGCTTTCCTTCAGTGACTATACCCCATGTCCTGCCAGCTGGGGCCCTTTGAGCAACCTGCTCACTGTCCTTTTTTCATTTGCTATTATTCCTATTTGTTTTCTCAAACTTCTAACACATCATCCTCCCATCACTTTGTAACATGAAGGTCCTGAGAGTCACCACTCATATATTTACAAGACCTGGACTCCAGCGGACAAGAACAGATTGCACATAACAAGCTACAGCTTCTCCCCATAGTTGACCACATTAGTCTTCATAGAAATGCAACAGTAATGTATTATTTTCCCTTAAACACTGGGTGGAATATTTTAATAACTGTACATTTCCCTATAGAGTATGGGAGCCATGCATTGCTGATAGCATCAGCTATGTTTGTTGGCAGAATGCTAGTACGTGCATATGATGAAGGAAAAAAATGCATTTGAACACTTTTCTTATTTTAAATTTCCATTATATTTACTGGCACTGAATTGAAGAAAACAAATAATGTCCCAAATTCAAACCCAAGACCTTTCTTTCTAAAAAGGATAAAACTTATATAATGTGACAACATGATAACAATTTTAGGTTCCTAGATGTTTGCGGGGGAAAAAATAATTAATTCAGTGTTTAAGGTTAAGAAATCTCCAGGCAGGGGGTAGCTCATGCCTATACTCCTAGATATTCAGAAGGCTGAGATCTGAGCTTCATGGTACAAAGCCATCTCAGGCAGGCAAGTCTATGAGAATTATGTCTCCAGTTAACTAGCAAAAAGCAAGAAGTGGGGCTGTAGCTCAAGTGGTAGAGCACCAGACTTGAGGGAAACGCTAATGAACAGCACTCAGGCCCTGAATTCAAGCTACAGGACCAGCAGACACAAATACAAACACACACACACACACACACACACACACACACACAGAATCAACACACACCTCCACGCATACACACTGAATGAACAAATGAATAAACAAAGCCATTCCAATGCACAAAGCCCTTGGACACTGAAATAATGCTACATACCCTGGCTCATTTGCAGCTATGATGTATGAAATCATACATATTCTCCCCTTAAGGTGATACATGAACCACAAAGTGGGGGATGGGGAGGGAGTGGAGGCAGGACATTAATTTCATTACTATGTGTCTGCAGTGGAGTCTGAGGCCTCTGCTCAGCCAGCTTACATGCACAGCGGCAGCGGCCCGCTCGCGCCTCACAGTGCCATAGGTTGTGTAATGAGCCAATGCATATCGATTAGGTGGCTAGCTCAAGGAGGAAACCATCTTTTCATTTTACCAATAGCGCAGTATCTAGAGATTGAGTTAATTTTTTCAATAATATCTTTCTATTCAGTCTGGACCTCTGGCAATGCTTTGTGAGGAGGCTTGTAAGACACTCCACACATGGATAACAGAATCCAAAGAAAACTTGAAGAAAGGATGGATTGAATACCACTGGGAGGAGGAAACAGAAGACAGCGTTCTTGAGGAATAAGGTCATAATTTACAAGAGCAACCTGAAGATGCTTTTCTTATAGCAATATTGCTCTCAGATTTTCGCTACATTGAAATCGGAGCCCCAATGCCCCCAAATCCCATTACAATGGATTTGCTTATAAAACTAAACAGATTTCCTGGATGGGAAAGGCTACATTCAGGTTGGTGGGGAAATATACCCCAAAATCAAATTTGTTACCTTCGTCCCATCCCAGAATAATATAAAAATATGTCAGCAAATTGTATGTGTGTGTCTATGTATATTGAATAGAAACATACCAGTCTTTTTTAAAGGAAGGAAAAAAAAACTGGCTGAGATGCTAACATTTATCTCCTGAGTTGGAAACATTATGGATGCTAAAAAATCTACATCACACCTGACACCCATGCTCAGTTTCAGTATCACTGAGGGATTGGAGGGAAGGAGTCCAGACCTGCCACAGGAAGCTCTGGGAGGCTTCTAGATTGCCAGGCCTGGGAGCGGGGAGAAGCCAGCTGCACAGCAGACAGCTGATTTGCATATGAAAAGAACAAATTTCCTTCAAATCACTGTTGTCAGTACCAGAAGACTCCCATCCTCAGGCTTGCCCCCTGCTCCCTGGCTTCGCTCCGGTCAATCCTTCGAAAATCCCATCTTGTCCTGTTTTAATGAAAATTACCTAGGTGGCTAAGATTCCATCTTCAGGCAATTGAATTACAAATGCCGGCGTCTCCGTGTCTCCGTGGGTGTTGCCATCCCCTACTCCACGCGGGCCTGGCATTGCCGGCTGGTGAACAGACTTCACTCTTTCTGTGCGTGCTCCAAACCCACGTTCCACTTTGGAGGCAAGTGCTCCCAGCTCTCTGCTGTTCTTTTCAGCGAGAACATATGTGCTTCTTCACAGAGGGAGAAAATGTTATTCTGAGGGGAGAAGCGGGCTCCACCGAGAACGAAAGGGAGCATCGCAAAGCAGTTCATGGAAGTCAGGAGAGTTGCAAAAAGGATGGAAGAAGTAAGAAAGGCAGAAACACAGGGACTATAATCTATATATACACACATATATATGCTATGTACATATATATGCATATAGGACTATCTATATTATATACATATGTATGTATACGGGACTAGCTATATTGTATATATACATATATACAGCTATATTATTGTATATGTATATATACAATATAGCTAGTCCTGTATACATACATACATACAAATACATACACACACACACACACACACACACACTGGACCTGGGCACTGCTCCTACGCTCCTTTTGCTCAAGTATACTGCTCTACCACTTTGAGCAACAGCACCACTTCCAGCTTTTTTCTGTGGTTAATTGGAGATTAGAGTCTCATGGATTTCCTGCCCAAGTTGGCTTTGAGCCACAGTGCTCAGATCTCAGCCTCCTGAGCAGCTAGGATGACAGGCTGAAAACACTGGCACCCCGCTGGGAGCACTCTTTAATCCCAGGGATCAAGAGTGCACTTATTTTATTTTATTTTTCAAAACAGCTGTCATTGACCTGGGAACAAATGAGATCCTTGTCAGCAACACGCTAATGGCTATTAATGGATGCAGCACTTCCTGTGGTTTCTGAACAAAAAGATCAGTGCCACCGGTGGACAGACACAGTTCCAGCCACCCTGGTCATTGGGAGGTACCAGTCACCAAAGGTGGATGGGGACGGTGGGCTCAAAGTTGCCTGATTCAGCCGGGGCCATGTAATAACATCTAGGCAGTGTCTGGTAGTCTGGAATAGAATAAAGGGAACTGCTGGAACTCTGCCTTGGGGTAGCATTCTCCCCGCGGACTCAGAGGCCCACCTGTCTGGCAGGAAGCGCCAGATGATTTCACACACAGCACTCTGCCCCACAGGCCTGGGCGCCACCGAATCTGTAGAAGGCCCTTTTCACACATGGGATCTCAAGCCACAATGTTGAGGATTGAATTATTCCTATTGTGTCTAGAGATGACATTTGAGGTGATGGTGTTCCATTCCATTAAGGTAAAAAATGATTCCAGTATTTCTTTCTCCTGTGAATGCACTGGGTTTAACTTAGGTGTAAATTCAAGAATTGTTATGAATTCTAAGAATTCTACAAGTAACGTTAAAATGCTGCGTCGAAAAACATATAAAAAAGATATATTGGGAAATGTGGGGAAAGGAAGACACAGAAAAGAGGCGTGCCAGGGGATAATTAGCTTGTCATTTTATTCTCTGTGTCTTGATCATTCTTTGGAAGAGGGCAGGTTTTGAAAAGCTTGAAGCTAAACTTCCTATTTTGTTCAAGTCTTCACACATACATCTCCTTTTGAGCAGACCAAAGAAAATCTCCCTACTCATGCTGAAGAACAGAGCTTTGAGACTGTCAATGGCTCTGTCTGAGATGCTGACTTGCAGGAAATAAAACAAGGTTTAGACAGATAAATAAATGCTAGTGATGATTAGTGATCCAGGACACAAGAAATAAGAGGGAGGAGGAGGAGGAGGAGGAGGGGGAAAAATTAGTTGAGAAAGCAAATGTAGGCTAGCTGGAGGACATACATCTTAGTTATTTGGAGTAAAACCTACTACCACACAAGTCTATAGAAACAATTTCACAAGTTTCTCTGTGAAGAATATAAGGCCCCTGATCTGACACCAGTAATTCTGTAATTCACTGTCTGACACGATCAGACCAACTTAAAGTGAAAGAGAGAAAGAATGAAAGAAGAGCATATTTCATACAACCTCTGGGATCTCCTCTCCTCAGAGAACAGCTCAAACCTCTAGCTCAGTATGCCTGGAGCCATGTGTACATCAGTATGCCTGGAGCAGCTATCTGGAGCCAGAAGGTTCCTGAGCCCAGGTATTGATCTGTTGCTTTGAAAAATAAAATAAAACAATAACAACTTTTTAACAGAAAAAGTTACAAAACAAACAGAAGAACCTTCTTAGCGATTTCAAGCCAGCTAGCAGACAGGTAAGATGCAAATGAAAGATACCTTGTATTTGAGGTTTCCTTGGCAATTCTTAAGTTGCTCTCTCTGTAAATAGACAAAAGTTCAAGGAAATAGTTTCCAGACCTGACTGTGTGCCTTTGGATTTTGTAATAACATTTCAGTATCCTGATTTGGAAGTGGAAATAATTATATTTATTCTCTCACTGAGAGCTTGTAAAGGTGGAAAACTCCACTCAATATTGTATTAATATTGCTAATATTATATTAATAATGTGCTTCTCACTTTCATAGATTTAGCTCAAACAGCTTGTGAAGTGGGAGCTATTATCTGTAACTCACAGATAAGGAATCAGCATTAGCTAGATGGAGGGATTAAAACAAAATAACAATCAGAATAATACCATCCAGTGATTTCTCATACAGCTAGTGCCATCTTAGTGCTTTAGGTGAGCTGTCGAGTTTAATCTGCAAAACAACACAGTCAGAAGAATTTTTTAGGCTCACACAGGTAGCCAGAGGCAAAAATCAGGATCCAAAGGCTCTCTGAACAGCACCCAGGCTGCCGCTGTCAAACTCTGCCTGGGTGCTCTCTTCCTCGGTGTCATGGGCTGAAACGCAAGCTTGAATTTTCTGCACAGTCCATTTCTATTATTTTACTTGTCTGTTATTTTCCTTGTTGCTATTGGGTTCTGTTTAGTCTTAAGGACATCTCCATGAGGGAGTGCATGCCTATTGAGGCTGCCATCAAAGCAAACTCAAAGTGACTTTGTGGAGAATCTGATGCATCAGGTTTGACACGGGCAAATCTAAACTTCAGCAGCAGACACGGTCAAGCTTTAGAAGCAACCTTGCCCAGCTCAGCCTTAACTGACACTTCAGGTCAGGTCACTCTTGGAGAATCCTAAAGCCAGTAAGACTCTATCCTTCCTAAAATAGAACTTGTGAACAATGAAATCTCAGTACTTGTCTTTTCATTCAGAATTTTAAATTCTGAATGTGTTAACCATAATTACCAAACATTTCCCAGAGCATCTACAAATATATTGGTTTGTTGTGTTAAAAAAAATGTATGAGATGAAGCACTGGAATTCATACAAGCATTCAGCCACTGGGTCATATACCACATATCTAAAAGGGGTCTCGCCTGATTCTCAGTTTCACTGCTGTGCAACCAGGTCCTTACAGCTGTGCAGAGAAGTCTAAAATTATGAGAGTGTTGAGTATGGTGGCCCAGACCTGTAATCTTGGCACTGGAGAGATGGAGAGGATCTCAGTTCAAGGCCAGCCTGGACAAAAAGTTTGCGAGCCTCATTCTCAATCAATAAAAAGCTGCACATGGTGGGGCACCTATCACCCAGTTATGTAGGAGACAGAAACAGAAGATCTTTCAAGAGTTAAGAGTTGGATAGCAAAGCCAGGGTTCCCAGGACAGAGAGACAGAGACAGGGAGGCAGAGAGACAGAGAGACAGGGAGGGATACATGGAGAATGGTGGAGGACACACTGCTGGGGTGAGTTGACATGGAAGCTGTTCCCTAAAAGGCATCAAGGAACTAGCTGAGCCAGAGCCACAAATGTGGCAAACATGCCCTGCTAAGAACACTGTGCAGTTGGGGTAGAGTAGGCTACATCCATGAAGACAGGTAAGAATCTACAGCCTCCCGGGACACTCATGCATGATGTGATATTTTAATTTGATCTTAGGCCAATGGAAGTCCCCAGAGGGTTTTCACTAGAGAAGGGAAGACATTAAAGCTCTCACAAATAATGTGTTCATCCAATAAGGCACAATCAATTGAAGCCCAGGTTGGTGTTACCCCTAGCCAAAGACATCCTAATTAAATGTTCCTATGATAGGTCCCTCAGAAAGCAGAATGACAAGAAGAAAACGTGTATGTTGTTATGGTACTACAGCTCAGTGTGAGCGACACAGCTGCGGGAGGAGGAAGCAGAAAGCAGAGCTCCGTCCCCCACACTTATCACGTGTTGACTGACCATGTTGGAACATGGGCGCCCACCAGCACTGAGTAGCCCACGAGTCAAGTCTATGATCCTGATACAGAACATATTAAATCTTTGGTTGCCAGCAACTATTACCACACAACAGACCCGGGGAGATAGCTGAATGGGTTCCGTTTCTTTTTTTTTTTCAATTAAATGTCTATGTGGGCAGTACAAACACCATTATGCACATCTTACATAACCTTCTATTGCTCTTCCTTTTCCCATTTCTGTACTTTTATTTTATTTTTTTGGGGGGTCCGGTCGTGGGGCCCGAACTCTGGGCCTGGGCGCTGTCCCTCAGCTCTTCAGCTCAAGGCTAGTGCTCTACCACTTGAGCCACAGCGCCACTTCCGGCTTTTTTCTTTTTGCTTATGTGGTGCTGAGGAATCGAACCCAGGGCCTCAGGCATGCAAGGCAAGCGCTCTACCACTGAGCCACCTTCCCAGCCCACATTTCTGTACTTTTAATACTCAACCACAAAGACACTGGCCTTTGAAGTTTATAAAAAAAAAAAACCTAGATACCCCCCCCCCACATCCTTGCACTAGGCCCTTGTGCAAATAGTTGAACTCTTCTGTGAGAGATGAACAGTGAAGATGGAGAGAAAATGTAAAATATATGCAGCCTAACACCTGATATTTAGGAGGAATTCCATACATGACAACCATGAAGCACAGGAAATCTAGGACCAAGATTCCCTGCTCTAGGAAGCATGCACTGTGATCTAGTAGTTTACCTAAGGTAGTGTTCATAGTAATAACCAACAGTCACTTACCATACATCTCATACCAGTGTAAGTGCCTGATGTGAACTCACTGACTTCTTACATGACCTCAAAGGTGGAGAATGACAGATATCTCATTCTATAGATGAGGTCTGGAGACACTGGGTATCTTTTCTAAGGCCATACAACCAAGAAGTCACAAAGATAAGATTCAGATGCTGGCATGTTAGTATCATGGGCCTGACTCTTAGGACATGAGCAAACAGCCCTTCCCAATTGTGTTCAGCTTTAGCCTAAAATATAAATCCACTTTCATGAGCTATGTCGATTTTTGGCGGTGTAAATGATTGCTTTGAAAAATATGCATTCAGCTGGGCTTCTAGGGACCTGCTGTTGTCAAAACTGAGATCAGAAGATTGCGTAAAGACTCACAGGGGAGATTCCTGCATATAAGAAATATATAAGCTAGTGGTCGAGGCTTGGTACTTCAGAGTCCTTTATATTCAGATTAGAATGACCTGAACTTCTTCCATAAAACCAGTAAAAAACCACTTTTTCATATCTAAATGTAATTTATGAGCAAAAAGATGGTGTTTAAAGACTTCATTTAGAACTTAAAACCAAATTCCTCATCTACATAAGGTAACTGTAAAATACTGCAAGAATATTTCTAGCGCTTTAATTTATTTTGGAATGAAATGATAAGCAATAAGAGAAATGCAAAGGAACATTAAATACATCACCTTGGCAGATAAGCTCTCGGGTCTTACATTGTTTGTGGTTTTCTGCTCCCTTTGCCTGAATATCTGAACTGACATCTCCCTCAGGCTTCCAATGCATTTTCTAAGATTGCTGTTTTGGGTGTGATCAACAGGAGGGTTATAATTCCTATTGGTACAGCTATTCATGATTGCTGGCTAAGGATTTGTTTCTCCCATATCACAATTTACATGCCATTACTAGTCTTTTGGGTTGCTGTTTGTTTGTTGTTGAAGCTTAAAACTCAGCCCCTTACACTATGGCTTCGCTTTTTCACTCAAGGCTAGAGCACTGTCCCATTGGAGCCATCCCTTCACTTCTTGCTTTTCTGGTGGGTTTTGGAGATAAGAGTTTCATGGACTTTTCTATCCAGGCTGGCTTTGAACTTCAATCTTCAGTACTCAACCTCCCGGATACATACAATCATAGGCGGGAGCACCCAGCATCCAGCTACTATTTTCTGTACTGTCCCTGAAAATTTCTGGAAGTAGGAATCAATAAGTAGACAATGGGGATACATTCTAGTGGTTAAATGTAGCAGCTTCAGAATTGGATAACACCCCACCTAGATCTTGATTCTGCCATTCAGTGTGGATAGGTCTTAGGGAAAGTTCACTTTGGGGATTCTAAGCATGCTCTGGGAACAAAATTCCTGAATTGAAGTCTTAGACTCATTATCAGCTCATGCCTACATTTTCTTACCCTGTAAAATAGGGCTGAGAATAGAGCAATTACTCATTAAGAAATTGTGTGAATTGAAGCAATTAATCAATGTAAATTATTTAGAACGCCATATGGCAAACAAGAAAGCAGTCAATAAATTGTTGGTTGCTCTTTATATTATAATCTGCTGGAATTATGGTGAGGTATACTTGACATCAAGCTTGTAAAGAATAAATATAAGGTGTTGCATCAAAGGCTTATCTCCAATCCCATCATCCCTCAGGACTTGGCACAATGCCTTGTCTTTGAAGCCTCCCAAAAACTGATTTTAGTGGAATATAGTGCATTATATAAGACGTAATGTACTGTAAGAATCAAGAAAACAGAGATCGATTTATTATGAAGGGCACAATAACCACGAGCCTGACTGCTGTTCGGCAGGAGTTTCTCTTATTGCTCTGAAGCTCTCGCATCTTATATGGGGAAGTACTATTTTTATCACTGAAGTAAATACAAAACAATCTTTCTGTGTTTGGTAGCCCTGTCAGCTGGCCCAGCATACCATGTAAAAAGTGAGAATATTAAGGAATATGAACCAAAACCTTCTATTCTCCAACTGGTGCTGTAAAAATGTCAGAGCCTTATCAGCATTTATAGAACACAGCCAGTAAGACAGTAGACATGTGAATACAGAGAGCTGATAAAGTTAGACCTTCTAAAGTTGTTTGGGTTTTTTTGAGAAACATGAAATGTCTGATTTATAATGGTTCAAAATATATAAATGGACCTGACACGCAGGTAGCAGAATCTGTGTCTCTTAAGAGATTAGACTGGTTTCCTATATGACTTGTCATTTGGGGAACAATTCTGCACAGTTTCACATGCCAAACACTAGAAACTGATCACTGTTTTTCTTTAACTGGATGATTAGAAATATATTGTCTCTGTCTATAAAATCCCACATCAGTAGGCATAATCTAAGAACTAAATAGCTAGAGCCAGCATTTTCCTGGACCCAACCTTAACAAGTAAAGTGACTATAAATCGGGGGATAATTGAAAGAACTTACCTAAGGACATTTTGTCATTGTACCAAGACCTAATGTGATAAAAGTTAATTACTAGCATTTATTTATCTGGTACAAGTGTATCCTGGGTTGCATAACCAAGGGGCTTGTGTTTTTAAGGCATGCATGTTCACAGAGAAAACAGAGGTCCTGTTAGCAGTGCTGTCCACTGCCCCTGTTCATCACATTAACGGCTACTGGATTTATGGTACAGAGGATAGGATGTGTAGAGTTAAAAACAAAGTTAATCTGCTATGAACTGTGTGGGATCACCAATTCTGTATGCATACCAAGATTGGCAAAGGACTAGGAAGTAAGTAATACATGACTCCTCTTTGTTTTCATTTTTCCTTCCAAGAAAACAAGACAGTTGGCCATGAGTACATTAAAAACAAGAAAACAAATGTGAATATAAGGGTCAATTAATTTATATGCAGTCAACCATTAGAAATATGATTAGCAGTGGGCATGAGATACATTTTTAGTACATGCTTGTACAGAGCTATCAAGATCTTGTGAGCAAATTATCTTACTCAACTAAGTGTCTCTTACTGCATTTACTTGAATGAAGAGGTAAAAGGGAAGCTTGGGCAGGGCATAATGATTTTATACAGCACTTACACGAGGGAGAAACAAGTTTTCATGAAAACAGCGAAAGCAAGGCAATATATCACCTAGAATATGTAGTTGTAACTTGGGTTTGAAAAATGAAGCCATTTAAAATTTCAATAGTTTAATTTAAATAGTTTAATAAAGAAAGAAAAAACTGGGGTGGGAAAGAGGTGACAGTGATCAAGGTACATGATGTTCACAAACTGTCGTGTTACATGACAACCCTGTGTACCACTACTTAGAGGTAACACAAAATATTTTAAAAATAGGGGTGGAAGAGCTTCTTATTTTTCTCGCTAGAATTTGTTCTTATTTTACTTTTGATTAAATAACTATGTCTACCCTTAAACAATATTTTAGAAAGTGATTTTTCTCTCATTGTTCATTAGGTAACAAATAGAAGTTAACGATAAAAGATAGATGAAGTCCAAGGATTTTGGAGATTAAAGAAAAAACTAAAAGGAACAAAAGTGACGGAAAGGTGTGGTGGCATCAGCGCTCGCTCAGGTAGTTTACAAACACACTTCAAGAAAAGGTAGAGTTGAGTTCACCAAGCACTAAAGAGCCTAACAGCTTGGAGCATGTGTCTTCTAAAAATCAATACTATAATTCCCCGAAGACGCTAAGTGACTTTCTTTAGTCAGTATGTGGCGTTCACTCATCGGCCATTTGTTGCCATTTGATAAAATAACAAATGTCTGCACTTTGAGTGTCAGCATATATTTGAATAAATCGAGCGGTGGGAGGGAACCCTGAAGTTTCTTATGAATACATTCTCACTGTTGTACTCAGTGAGTGGATCTATGACTCAAAGCCGCAAACGTGAGTGACAGAGTTGCTACGGAACTTGACGAGGCTCTGGGAACGAACGGCACAGTTGGACTTTCTAGCCACCGCGTGTTGGAATTGCAGTGGAAGGCAGGCCTCCGGCTCAGGGAACCTTCTCTGGCCAGCCTGGTTTCCTGGCAGCTTCCATGCCCAGGGCTGGCCCCTCTTTCATCCATCCCCCTTCTCAGCACACACAAATAAGGCTGTGCTTGTGCTTTGAAATCGATCACTCTGCTCTGACAAGTATTCTTTCCAGAAACCCTATCACAAAGGTAAAAGACTAGGAATTTCTTCTCTTAAAAGCCTGAGTTCCAGTCTGCAAGTCACACCCCCTCCCCATGCATACTCTGCCTCTACTTCTTCTGAAAGCAAATTCTTTCCATATAAAACACAAGGAAGTTCAGCACAGCTTTATTAGTCTGACCATCAAAGTTTCCTTACTTTTTGCGTTTTGGTCTCTGAACCTGGGAAACTTTGGAAAAATCTATACATGTAACAAAAGTAAAAAAAAAAATCAAAATGTAAAATGTATCTAATCATTATCTCAACAGGTTAAAGTTCAAAATGGAATACTTTGAGCAAAGGATATAAGTTTGCAGCATCATTACTAAAGAAATTAGGTCCTCCAATAATTGCAATTTCACACCACTAAAAATCACTATAGTATATGAACATATTTAAATTTGGCCCCCAAATTTGAGAAAATGTCCCTACTAATATGAAAAGATAGGAATATTAAAATGCATCTCATCTTTGTACAATAAGTTGAATGTGGGCATGTGTTCATTTGTAAAACTCAAAAATAAAATATATTGGGGTAGATGGAGGAGGAGAAAAATGGAAGGGGTGCTATAGATCAAGGAGCATTGTACTTAAAAAGTGAATTGAAATCCCATCGGATGACTACTTAAGCATAATTTTAAAATATTTCTGAGCAATGAGAGAAAGGAAATAAAACCTCTCTACAGAGTTCATATGAACCCTATCTTTAGCCTCCTTAAATACACCTTTGCAACTAACTTCCTACCGGTCACATTGCAGTCATGTGTCATTCAAGCACAACTCCCCCCTCGGTCCTAGAATGGCAGACCAGACTCAGGGCACACAGTTTTAATCTACCCGTTGACAAAGTTACAAATGTCTACAGCTGACAGATAACTTCAATCTGGTTAAACAAGTGAAAGTTTGCCTTTGATGTGAAGTTGTCATGAGACAAAGAGCCATCCACAGAATCAACAGGAAGAGCAAGACAGAAAGGGAGCAAAGAAACACAAAGGATGGCTGAGACAAGCAGAAAAGGTCAGATAAGCTGACGTTAGGTGAAATGAACCCCAAGATAAGGATTCAAATGTTTTCTCTTTCTTGCGATTGTTTCTAACGTATTTATAAAATGATTCTTTGTTGTGTCGTATGTCCCTCCTCCACAGTATAAACTCTGCTTTCGTTGTATTTGATATTGGTATAATTTGTGGAGGGGAAGGGAAAAAACAAATCGTTTAAACAGGGATACAGGTGGACCCATTGCAACAATGGGATGTACAAGTTGTTATGTCAAAAAATGAACTTAACAACTTTACAACTTTGGTCGGGGTGGGGGTGGGGTGGAGGGTCGGGGTGGGTGGGAGATGGGAAGGGATGGAAAGAGGAAACAAAGGAGGAGGCAACAATGCTTGATAATTACCTTGCCCATGTAATTGTAACCCCTCTGTACAGTATTTTCACAATTTAAAAAAATATAAAAAATTAAACAAATAAAAAGAAACACAAAGGAAAACTCCACGTGTGGCCAGTTACCTACCCAAATAGAAAATTACACATGCAGATTCACGGTAACATTCGCTAGCAACAAAATGCAGTCCTTGTAGCAGAAGAAAAATCCTGGACACGGGATCTGGCAGAGAGGCAAGTTTGTCACTGAAGTCCCTTGGCCTGGGCAGAGAACTCTCTCATTAGCAGCATCTTTTTCACTTACAAAGTCAGGGAAAACAGGGATAATCGCCATAGTGCATGCCTGTGTCCCAAGCTATGTGAAAAGACTGTATCTCCAAAATGAACAAACAAATACATAAGCAGGACACGGTAGTATATACCTGTAAACCCAGCTGCTTGGAGGACGGAGGTAAGAGGATCATGTTCCAAGCTTTATCCTAGACAAAAATGTAAGACCTCATAAACAAAAAAGATCTAGAATTATATCTCAAGTGGCAGAGCACTTGCTAGCAAGTGTAAGATACTGAATTAAAATCCATTGGGGAAAATAAGAACTGCTTTTATAAGATGATTTTTAAAACTACAACAGCATTCATAAAAGTGAAATGTCATGCTACAAATAATGCACATTTAACCTGTAAACTACTATATAAGTTCTGAAAGTTATGGATACAAATAAGATAGAATTGCTTACCAAGGATGAATTCCAGCTGTGGCTCATTGGGCATCTTCTGAATGCCTATAAAAAATAATGGGGGTTAGTTGTCCAGATTTTATAAAAATTAGCTCATTACCAAGTCTATGCCAGTGTCAGTAGCGGATGTGTAAGTACATTGCTGGGCAGGAGGAGTAAGTGAACTCAGGTTTTCAGTCCTAGTAGTTATCTCTTGGGAGGGCACAGGAGCTGTCCCAGGCTTGAATATCATGCTCTATGGCCATAAACAATCGGAGAAATACTCTGTTTGTAAGCCATGACAAATACAAAGCTTCTTTTTCAGCTGTGTCTGCTTCTGCAGAGGGCAGTAGAACGTTTAAAAGGAGTTACCTCACCCCTGTGCTTCCTTACATGGATTGTCCTTCAAGCAGCTCTGAGCCTAGAAGAAATCCTTAACTAAAGGTTGGTGGTAAAAAGTAATACTCCAAACGGAACTACCAAATGAAAAGGTAAATGTGTCCATTTCATTTTCTACGACAGCATGGCTAAATGACTGAAGATGAACTAGGGAGAAAGCAAGCGTGGGAAGTGGGGAGTTAGAGGGGGAAGGCTGGGGTTGGGGAAGAGCTTTTGTGGGAGGGGATTGGTGCCTGATGGTCACACACACCAGGAACTTCCTAAAGGAGAATGCACAAGCCATAAAAATTATTATTGTTGTTGTTGTTATTATTATTGTCAGTCGTGGGGCTTGAACTCTGGGCCTGGGCACTGTCTCTCAGCTCTTCAGCTCAAGGTGAGTGCTCTACCACTTGAGCCACAGTGCCACTTCCGGTTTTCTGGTGGTCACTTGGAGATAAGAGTCTCACGGACTTTGCTGCCTGGGCTGGCTTTGAGCTGTGATCCTCAGATCGCAGATCCTCAGATCGCAGCCTCCTGAGTAGCTAGGATTACAGCCACTGGTGCCTGGCCAAAAATTATTTTTTAAAGGTAGGAAAGAGGGTAAGAAAGAGTAATAGAGGGGTATGACCCAGCAACATAATACACATGTATGGAACTATCACCATACACATGTATGGAAGGCCCTTTGTACAATCAATATCCACTAATAAAAAGAATTACTTTTATAAACAAAAGAGAACAGGTGAGGACTTGGTTCAAAACTGGGACCATATTTATTACAACTCATAGAGAGCCAAAGAAGCAAACATAAAACATAGGAATATAGGAAAAAATATCATTGTAGCAACAAAAATAAGTGTATTATTAAAAAATACTCTCCTTGTTTATTTTCTGCTACCTTCATCAGACACTACTTTAATTTATTGACATTTGGTCACTAATGTATTCTTTAAAGCCACCTCTTTGCAAAAAGAAGTAATGTTTATTCATGGAGTTAACATTTTTTTGCATATAGCATGTTTTTTTCACGCTGACATTTAATAGTGCTATGGTTAACAAGTTTAGACTTTTCAATAAAGTAGAAGGACATTGTAAAATTTGAATAGTCTGAATTTTCTAAATGTCATTAATTATTAACTCTGCTGTGCCACAAGCCCTAACAAACAAATTTATTGAAAATGTATCCAACAAGTACCTTTTTCTAATAATAACTTTTGAAACATAAATGAAATAAGGTTATATATATGTGTATGTATGTATGTATATATATATATATATATATATATATATATATATTTGACAGTGTTAAATAAATCTTCTGGACGAAAAAAAGCTAAAATCATACTAAAAGCCCCAAACCATAAGTTTTTAAGCATGTTTTTAATCACTTTAGAGGCACAAAATCCAATCAGTTCTAATGGGCAAATGCAAATCATGAGCAAATGTCATGCTTATTCCAACAATGTGATTTAGTGCTTTGTGGTAAAGGACCAGAGTCCTGTGATATTTTTTACTAATGCTTTCACCTTAAATGCCTTTGAGAATAAAAGTACCTATGTTTCTAAAATAAAATGATGTAAGAATATATAAATACCAAATAGAAGGTGTTCTTAAACACATCTTTAAGTGTTCACTAGTGTTAAGTGTCCAAACATGTCTTTAAAAGTGTTTCATCTCGTTAAGTCACATGATTTAATCACCCCATCCTGTACAGACCCATGTAAACATGACACTTAATGCATAGTGATGACTTGTTAACTGGAAAAGATATTAATAAAAAACGTAGATCAATTAAATATAATAAAGGGATGTTCATATGCATTCAAGAACTTTGATGTGTAACCATTCCATGAACTACAATCAACCTCATCTCGGATAAAGGCTGTGGGGTGCAGCGTGGCCTGAGAATTCCAATGTATACAATAAATAGTGCAAAGGACACACTGAGGCAATACCATGCCATTCATCAGGACACACGTGTCTGTGGGTGCACAGCCCGGTGTGTTCCGCGAACCCCATCTGCGTCGCAGAGCGGAGCGGGCACATGCACACTTACTCGTGAACTGAATGTCCCCTGTGTCATTTGCCTGGGCGGGAGGAAGGAAATGTTGGCCTTCTTCCGATGTGCCTTCTTCTTTGATTTCCATGATGAATCTTCACAGCTGTTTACTTTGCCAGGTGTTCTTATCCAAGCGTTGACGTACCTTCACACTAAATATCTGATATCCCACTCTGAAATTCTGCACCTGGGAAACATCAAGAATGAAATCTGCAGTTACCACAATTGGAGTTCAGGATAAAGCTAAAAATGAACAGTCCACTGAAAATACAACCACCTGCAAATACACTTCCTTCCATTTCTGTTTCACTCCCACTCAGAACCAGGCCATACAATTGCTCTGTAAACTCTAGGCTGAGTAAATGTTTTCCAAACCCTAAAACAAATGCCTTTTCTCCACCAGTGACTTCTGCCTAGAGGCAGGTATGAGGCTGTGAATTTCATATGCACCTAATCTAGCCATGAGTATAGGTCGCCGCTTGCAAAGGCCTCTGTGTGGTCTGCCATAGTGCCTACAATTACCAGTCTGTCCGTGATTTTTGCCCTTCACACTCATCTCTCTGTTGGCCATTGTTAGAACATCAGTCATGACCACAGAAAGATAAGTTGGCCTGACATTCTTCCTCTAAGATGGCTCAACAGGTTGAACAGGGGAATTTCCAACTGCTAGAGAGTCTTTGGCTGTTCCACTTGATAAAGATTTAATTGTTTAATGATTTGGGGTATAGGGTGAAAAGAACGAATAATAGTTTTTCAAAGCCAAAAGCTCATGAGGACATGAAAGTAATAGCAAATTGATGGAAATTAGCATGGGGGAAAGAAAGCTACTCCCCAAATTTAATACCCTGTTACACAGACAGCCTCAGATAGTTACAAATTCATTTTGATACTTAGCATGATCTACATGACCAAGAGTGAATTGGAAAAAAAAATCAATGTTGTTTTAAATCAAGTTACCAGCTGAATTAAAATGTGTAAAAAATCTTTAAATGTCTACCCAGCGCTGTGTAATGAGGCGGCGGTGGCGGGGTGGTGTGGAATACTGATGCGGTCTCAAGCCACACAAGTCAACAGCCCCACGCTGGAAGCTTCTCAGCAACACAGCTGCATTTCATATGCAGCTCTAGTTCTGAGAATTCATCTGGCAAGCATTAAACCCAGAAAGCATCTTTAGGACATAGTACAATAAAGTTGCAGAAATAAATCCTGATTGGCTCCTAATGCTGTAAGGAGGAATATTTTCTGAGACAAGAGCTTTCCACCATCGATTACAGTGCATCCCTCCATTAACACAGGATGGCTTACAGCAAGGTCATATATTCAGATTTCTTTCACAGCTATTTCATTTAGAGTTCTTTTCTGATTAGGATAAACATGCACGCATGAACCACATGCTTCCAGGCACCTGTAAGAATAGGGTCACAGACAAGGCTGTGGCAAAGGGCAATGTGTTTCTCAGCTGGACAGAAGGGCCATGTCAACTTCACTATCATTTATTTATTTGTTTGCTCTTTGTTTATCTATTGGTGCCAAGACTGAGGCCTAAATTCAGGGCCTCATAATCTTAAACAGCTTTTGGCATGTGGCTGGTGTTCTACCACTTGAGACATGCCTCTAGTTTTGGTATGTTGCTGGTAAACTGGAGATAAGAGTCCCTTGTATTTGTTTGTCTGGGCTGGCTTTGAACTTTGTTTCTGAGGTCTCAGCTTCTTGAGTACCTAGGATTATGGGTGTGGTAACCAGTACCCATCTTAATGTCATGATACACGCATATACACGCACACACACATACACACATACACTGTTCTTTAATCAAAGATTCCACTCTTAATTTTGAGCAGACATCACAAAACTTTAAGAGGAGACATACGTGAAGTATTGTGAATGAATGAATAATTGGAAAATAACAACTCAGTACAATAATGATGACTATCTGGTGTGATGACCGCCAACCTTCTGTGTGAGTGTGTGTGTTGTCACCTGGTGGTACAGAAAGGGGCCTGCAGGAAGATGCCTGTGCACTCAGTGCCAGATTCCATACGAAGTGTAACCACCCTCTCAAAACTAGTTCACTAAGTGTAAGTAAGTGTGCAAAACCAGCATTCGGAGACAGTTTGTGACGCTACTCTAGCTTCCTTCCACTGTTGTGTTGAGGAGTCATTTAAGGTTTGATACCTGTTATCAGGAATCAACAGGTTTGATACTTGTTAATTCAGAAATTAGTGACAAGCTCCAGAACTCTCACTTTCATAGGTAGAAGTAGAGCTTTCACCTGGTTACCGCTGGGTTCTTTCTCTGGGTCAGTTTGGAAGTTTCTGGTTTGGCTAGCATGCACAAGAAGAAACAGTGGTTTTCGCATACCACAAGTATAATGAAGAGAGACAGCTTACAAATGGCGTGGCTGCCCAGTGCGGCTCTCATACCTTCTGTCCTACTCAGAACTGCAAGGAGCCAAATGCTCAGGACATTCAGAACAATATTCTTGGTTCTCTCCTGCTCCCCAGGAGAGAGAAAGGTCTGCTAGGGATATTTCAAGTGATATAGAATCCTCGCTTCTCAGGAAGCTGAGATCTGAGGATCATGGTTCAAAGCTAAGTCAGGAAGGAAAGTCCATGTGACAATAATCACCAATTCACCAATAAAAAGCTGGAAGGAGAAATATAGCTCAAGTGGTAAAGTACCAGCCTTGAGCAAAACAAAACGAACAAACAAAACCAAAGAGAGATAGTGCCTGGATTTATTTAAGCCCTAGTGCCAGCACATATCACACACACACACACACACACACACAAACACACACACACACACACACTGAACAATGTCTCACCAATCCAAGTAAAAACAGGAATGTGTGAACATACTGTATACCTTACACTGCAAAGAACAATCTATCAAGCACTTAAAAATGACACAAGGAGATATGGTTAATTCCAGAAGAGAAGAGCAACCACATATATGGGGAAAATAATGAGCCATTCCATCAGGGCTGGAAGGCAGATTAGATGACCCTGCGTGCACGATGTCCCCTCCCTGTCACCAGACAATGAAGGATGGTTTGTGACAGGGTCACCACTAGAAACCTGCAGTGCCAGGCGGGTGACTTCTCAGTGAACGGGAAATCAAAGAGCATCTCAGGTCAAGGCAGCGCACCGGAGCTGAATTCAAGTTCAGGAGATGGTGTCGCGGAGGACACGTCAGCATGTCCTTGGCCGATGTGGCACTTTTTAAATAGCATAGTCATTCCACAGTGCCACACAACATCACTGGCCTCAAATTTGAGAAATTTGTAAAGAAAATGGAGATAAAAGCAGTAAAAAATGACTGAGAAGGTGTAATGAACAGTACAGAAGATGAAAGACGGGAGAAGAGGACTCCGATCTGTTGGTGATTACACGTAAAAGGTTGTAATAAAGGTAACTGTTTTATAACTATCAAATAAGGCAACTTAATTATGTGAAATAGTTTCTTCCATAAATCTTTCTATTAGAGATGAAGCTTTGATATTGATTATTCCAGTGCAGGAGGAAAGGGGAAACACAATTAGGTTTGAGGACACATGATATGCTGAATTATTTCCCTTTGATCTTTCCACTATTGGGTTATAACAGGTTGGCAACATTCTAGAACATTTACATAATGGATACATTTGGCATCTTGAAGCTCGAACCAGAGGTAGACAAAGAAAGCTGAGCGAGAGGGCAGGTGTGGAGACACGAGGGATCTGACGCTCATGGTGGATGGCAGGTGAACGTCCTGTCTCCTGTGTGTCTGCGGGGTCGCCCTCAGGACGCCCCTGTGCGAACACAGGGCTTCGTCCTAAATGTTCAAGAGAGCAAACCACGTGAATGGGCGGGGGACAAGGACTCTGGGACACAGGATCCCCTCTTCTGCTCTCCTGCATGGATGGACACAAGGAAAGACGACTCTGCTCTCAATGTGGGGGCAGAGAGGGAAAGGAACCAACACTTACAACGCTGCTCTGGGTTCCTAACGAAAGGAATTCTGGCTGCAGAGATTGGGGTGTTGGCTTCCCAGGCCAAGAAGCAGATAGAAGATGTGACCCAACCACAGTCAGCTTCCTCTGCAGCTACACAGCCCAGGAAAAGCCCCGTCCAGCAGGACCGACTAGAATAAGAGAAGGAGAGGATGGGTTACTCCAGCCATGGAAGGGAGCACTAGCAGGGCCAGACCTGCACGACCTCGCATTTACCATTTAGTAATAATGTGAGAGCAGGCATTTAATTGGTCCAGTGTCCTGTTCCCACAGGAGGAGAAGAAGGGGAAATGGAGAGTGGCTGAGATTCCAAAACAGAACAAGGGATTTCAGATGTACCTCAGACTGTATTTTTAAACATTGATTTAAACCCTAGTGGACTAAACAGTAAAGACCTTTCATTCATTTATTTTGCTTTGTTTTGTTTTCCTGCTCTCAGTGAGACAATACTTATCTAGAGAAGAAAAAAAAGAAAAGGTCTATTCTATGAAAGTAAAATTTGCCATACTTTGCACAAATCTTTTATAAATGCCAACCAATTTTTCTCTTTAAAAGGATCAGATCAGCTGGAAACAAACAGGAAAATAAATGACTTTGGATGTGTCCTTAAAAGAGGTCACTTCAGCTAGGAGCCAGTGGTTCAAGTCTGTAATCTTAGCTACTCAGGAAGCTAAGATCTGAGGATTATAGTTCGAAGCCAGCCTGTGCAGAAACCTCTGTAAGACTTATCCAATTAGCTAGCAAAAAATTAGTAGAAGAGCAGCAGGCTTGAGTGAAAAAGCTCGAGATAGTGCCAGGCCCTGAGTTCAAGCCCCATGCCAGCACACACGTGCACACGCATGTGCACACACACACATCCTCTCTCTCTCATACACATCCACACACAAACACACACACACACACAAAGTCGCACTCAGGGAAAAAAAATTAAGAAAAAAAGGAAGCTGTGAATGTGACAAAGACACCAGTGAAGATGTAGAGGGGAAGAAAGAAGCAAGAGAGAGCTGCACCCGTTAACGGTGCCCTCGTGGTGGAAGGAGACCCACGAAACGAACACGGAAGACGGTTGAGAGAACTGAAAGTAGTTCCTTTAGGCTGAAAAGAAGATGTTCATTATGACTGGGCACAGTGGCTCCCGCCTGTCATCCTAGCTACTCAGGAGGCTGAGATCTAAGGACCACAGTTCAAAGCCAGCCTGGACAGGAAAGTCTGTGATACTCTTAGCTCCAATTAATTATCAGAAAACCAGAAGTGGTGCTGTGACTCAAAGTGGTAGAGCACTAGCCTTGAGCAAAAGAGCTCAGGGACAGTGCCCAGGCCCTGAGCTCACGCCCCATAACCAGAAGAAAAAAGTTCACTTTACCACTTTTTCATTCCATGATTGAGAGTATTTTTTCATATAAAATCTAATGATTGGCAAAACACATGGAACAGTCAAAGCAGAGGTCTTCTGGGAGAATTGTGAAGGATGCACCAGCAGTCCACCCCTGCTTCTCTCCTTCCTTCACAGTCCCAAGAGCACAGTTTAAAACTTTTTCTTCTTCTTTTCCTTTCCTTCCTTTGTTCTTTCTTTCTGTTCTTCCTCCTTTTCTTTCTTTCCTCCTTCCTTTCTTTCCTCTCTCCCTTTTTCCTCTTTCCTTCCTTCCCTTCTCTCTTCCCTCTTTCCCTTTCTTTCTTTTCTTTCTGGCTTTTGTTTCTTAAATGAAGTAGAAATTGCTTCTAAAGAAAAACTACTATCTCTGTAAATTGCTTGCAGAGATAAGCAAATATAGATAGTGGAGGAGCCTACAAGCCAGACATGAGCGACTGAGCTCAGTTACTAGAAGAGCTTAGGAACCATGTTAAATCGATTCATAAGCAGGATAGTAACACAATTATACTTGAATTTTGGAAAGTTTACCAGGCTGTCAAAGAATGTCCTGGAAGTCTAGAAGGTAGGAACAATGAAGAAAACCAACCTATATGGAAGTGTATTAATTTTCTAGGAAACTAAAATAATAAGAGGCATTTACACAAAGATAGAAATAGATGATAAGGAGAGAGAGAGCCATCATTTCAAAGAAACTCATTTAACACAACCATTCTTGGTAATAGAATTAGGTGTGATATTAGAAATCATGGAAAACAGAGGTCTTGATGATACCCAGTGAATTCTGGCCCACTAGCCAACCTGGAAGATGAAGGAAGAAGAAGAATTTTATTCAAGGATGATGAAATGAGTTTTAGCTGCCTTGTTCTTGGGTGGCATGCTAATACTTGGAAAGCATTTGAACATATATAGATGTAGATCCTCCGGAGATATGAGGCTAGAAGAGAGTATTTAGAAATCACTGGCTAATGGTTTAGTCAAAATAGTGTATAGTCGCTGGCAGAGTGACTATAATAAAAAGAGTACACCAAGGGGCCACAGGTAGCTGGTAACTAGTGCGTAGTCAGCAAGGTCACTGAATAAAGAGATGGTTTCCCGTTTCAGTGATGTGCAGATGTGAGCCTACCCAGGGTGCTGGGCACAACCAGAGAACACGTCCACATTGACAATCAGGTGTGGAGCAACCTGAAAATGCGTGTGGGCTGCCCAGGAAGGGGTGAACGCATGAGGATGTTCAACTCATGATCTCATCATCGCTCCTGTTAAGAAAAGGGCATATTTATAAATTAAACCTGGAGGAATGTCTCTCAACCCAACTTCAAAAGCCCAGACCGTAACGGAAAAGATGAGTAAACACCATGACGTGAAAATAAAACTGTCCCACGAGCAAAGAGACCATAAAACTGAGAAGACACACCCCACACAGGAAAAACAACCATCACTCCTTCATTCATTCATCACACTGCTGGTGAAGATGCCCAGCCTCACCCCACTCCACCTGCCAGTGGAAAGGAAGAATGTGTCACTCACGACACAGATTTCCCTTAACTAGTGAGAACTGAGAGCTCTGGGAAACCACCTAGCCCGACTGGAAGGAAAAACAAATGCCCCCATGGGGTAGAAAATGCCAGGAAGGAACACCACGCCCCAAACCAGCTGGGAATCACAGGTGAGCCAGACTACTTACTGAATCACTAAAGGTCAGCTCTGAAGGAGCAGGGGGGTGAGCGCAGAGTTCCTGACAGACATAACTCAAGGGCTGTCTGCACTCGCAATCAGACTGTTTTCCATAGGCCTTATGCAGGGGCTTATGGGAAAGACTGGCTGCAAAGCGGGTGTTTGGTGAAAGGACCCCTTTGTGACCTGTGCCCACAGGAGGGACAGGAGAAGAGCCACGGCAGGAAAAGCATGAAGCACTACTGAAATACTTTTCCTTACAGAACAAAAATGACAGTGCCCTCATGGCCACAGGTAAAATAACCATAAACAACAGTAATAATAATATAGCCATTGCAATTAGGAGATGGGGAGGAGGGCAAAGGAAATCACCCAAGCACCAGAGCGTCATGTTCTTCTGATCCTTCTATAAGCTGAGATCAAGATGCTGCATGCATGTTCCAGGCTGCAAAGAAGACATGACAGAGAAAGAGAGAGAAAGAGAGCGAGAGAGAGAGAGAGAGAGAGAGAGAGAGGTGGGGAGGGAGGGAGAGAGGATGTCACGCCTTCCTGCTTCCAGGCGAGCAAATAAGAGAACACAAGTGGCAGAAGGCCAGCGACCACTAGAAGAGGCACAGACACAGAAATATCGGCCTCCTCTGATGTAGAAATGTCTAGGAAGAGCTCTCCAGCCATCAAGCCCCTCTCTAAGCATCAGTAGCACTGGAGGAATGTGCAGCTAGGGATGACTGGAGGTAACCATGGCAACAGCAAACCCCAAACCCAACTGAGTTACTGACTCGCTGGACTCAAACTTCCTGGCATATAAATTAAAGGCCTTGCAGAAATGTGCAACAAACAGTTCTAGGGATAAATACTCTTTACTTCAGACTCTACTACCCAACAAACATACCCAAAGGAGGAGGAGGAGAACAAGGAGGAGAAGGACAGGGAAGGGAGAGGAAGAAGAGGAGGAAGGACAGAAAATCACCACTGTCAAGAGACAATACAAAAAGTAATCTAAAGAGCTCATTAAGATATTACCAAAGTGCATATTCCAAACTCAAGGACTCCGAGCAGCCATCCTCTGCCTATGCCAAAAAGCAGATGTACGGAGAAAATGATCATGTGTGGGTCGTGGATTCTTATTTCATATCCCTCAAGAAGAGAGATGAAGAAGTGTGTCTGAGCCACATCAAATGTCTGAATAGCTTTCTGAACGCAATGACACATGTACATTGAAGACCTGATACACTTCGTGGGATCTGACCAAACAAAAGCTGAAGCTCTGGTGAGATTCTCCAGACCTTTCTAATACAGACATCATCACAAGTTATTAACTCACAGAGTTGACTGAATTGCTCCCAATGATCCATTTTTCAGGGCTCACATTAGTACTGACGGAATGATCTGTAGTTTCTGATGATGAATTACGCATTTTCTTTGGAAAACTGTTAAAATTTCAAAGCAAGACAGATAACACATTTAATTAAAATTTTATCTTCTGCTTTTCTATGACAGGAAAAAAATAAACTTATATGTCTGAAGATTATAATTTCACTTTAGCTCTCCAGTGAAGTTCAGCCAGTGCCGGAGGTTATCTCTGGCGAGGACAATAAGGCATTGCTAAGTTTTCTCATCCTCTGATACTGAATACAGATCATGTGCTTATATGCTCCCATAACAAGCTTCCCTTGCTCTCTGATACATGCAAACCACACAGTCTACCTCAAAAAAACTTCAGAGCAGCGAGAATAATGACAAGGAATAAGGAGAAGGAAAACGATGTGGAATAAGAAGAAAGAAATATTCGCTTGCTGAACACACAGGAAGGAGCCACAGAGAGACCCGGGAAGCACAGTAAAGTTCTAGAGCACAACTTTGCCCTGAAAACACCCAGAAGTTCTCTGCTGAGCCTCATTCAAATAAGGAAGATAATAGGAAGATAGAACAACCCCTCGATTACACAGCTCTACCTGTGATCAGATAGGAAGGATATCTCCCTGAGGTACCAGAGGACCATGAGCTCAGATTCTTCGTATGGAAGTCTATGCATGACTGGTGCCTGCATATGGACGAAGACACTGCAGGGCAGCTTGCCTACCCCTTTTCCCACCTTCTGGACCTCTGGTGGAAATGTCCCAACTTTTACAAGTGTTGGTCCTCTATTTAAAACATAAAGAAAGGAAATATGTCAACCATAATTCCTTCATTCGTATTTATTGAGAGCCTATGGTATGCAGTATGAACCACTGTAAACAGAAAGGTCTTCTTACATGCTCCGCCCAGGCCAGAGTACAACCCTCAATGAGTACAAACATCCTAACGCCCGTTCCATACATCTCTTTCTGTACCTTCTCATTTCTCTATCCTGCCATTTTATGATAGAAAACCCTTGACTCCTTTCCTCATTGTGAACTCTTCTGATCCTTTTGTACAAGGTTTTGTTCGGCTCTTCTTAGTGCTATTCTAGGCTACGTAGGCCTTCGGCACATATCAGAATGTTTTCACAGAGCACTTATTGTACTAATGAAACGGGAAAGATGTTGCAAGTTAGTTAAGAACAAGGCATGGATTCTGGCTTCCTAGACTCGTTTACTCGAGCACCATGGGCAATTCACAAGACTACACTAAAACCTCATTTTAGAGATGGACAAACAGAAATGGGGACTGGGTACAGATAATGAGTCCAGAATCACGCAACATTTAGGACGTTGACATTTAATCCAGACATCAAAACTTTAAGATCATTGTCTTACATAATTCTTATGATTTAGGCTCAAAGAAAAAAAAGAGAGAGAGAAAGCGAATCAGATAACCTGTGGGAATATTTAGTACTTTCAAGAACATTGTAATCTTCCATAAAATGTGGATCAGTCAAAAGTTTCAGGAGTTGATATATACGTGCTCCAGAGAGAAAACTGGCTGAGAAAATTCCTATTGTAAGAGGAAGTTGATGTTAACTGTGCAGCCAGACACCCAGGTTCCCACCGGCGAACTAATTTTCACAGAGTGATCATTCAGTCTGGAGGAAGATTACCATATCTGTTTTTCTCCCTATTTTTCTGCTTCCATGTCCATCCTTTTTTCCCCATTTTTAAGGGACAATTTCAATTAAGATTTCTAATTAGATTCCAAGTTTGAGATGCATCTTTAGTAGAGAGCAAATGGCAGGAGTAGTAATTATGAAGGCAGCTGTCTCTTCTCTTTCTGGAGCTGAGACATGGCTTTTTGTTCCTAAGTTTTGAAATCCTGGGGAATTATTTGTCATTTCCTGCTTCTTTTTTAAATAATAATAATGGAATGATGCTGAATTGATCTAACAAAGCTCCTCTCAGGCATTTATGCAAGAAAATTTTCTTCCAGTAAAAGTCAAATCTTGCATTCTGGATTCTGGACACTTTGACTATTACAAGTAGAAAATCTCCACATTTTGTGCTGGGCACTGGTGGCTCACAACTGTTATCCTAGCTACTCAGGAGGCTGAGATCTGAGGATTACAGTTTGAAGCCAGTCAACACAGAAAAAACAATGGGCTTCTTTTCTCCAATGAATGAGTAAAAAAGCAGAAGTGGAGGGATGGTTCAAGTGATGGAGCTCCAGTTTTGAGAAAAAAAATTAAAAAATGGAAAGGCAGGGTTTAAGGCCTAATACTAGCACTAAAGCAAAAACAAAACATAACAAAGCACAAAAGCCCAACTCTACATTTTATACAGGATTAAAACACAAAGCTCTCAACTAGACATTACTCCAAGGCCCTCTGCCTCAATGTAAGGCAGTTTATATGAGACTCTATGAGACTAAATTAAGAAAATTGCATAAATCAAGAACAAGCATTTTCCATGGGAAGGAATAAGTCAAATTACCAGAGATTCAAACAATATTTCTGTGTTTTCCTCTGACTGTTTGACTTAAGCAAACCAGTACTGATAATGATAACATGAAATTTTATTTTCAAGCTCTTACACCAGAGGTTTTCATTGGTACTTCAGGCTATATTTTCATATGCAAAATATAATCAGGACCTGAAGCAATAAACCATATAATTCTGGCAAAAAAAACCCAATAATCTGCTAAAGCACTGAGACAAACAATTCCTAACCCTGTCTTGAATTTTCTAGCTTGTAGGAATTATCTAAAATAGTTCAGTGGGCAAAGAAATCAAATTGATTATGCTATCTGAAAGCAGGCCAGTCTTGTGAGTAGGAGGAATCTTTTAAAAATCCATGTCAACAAGAGGAAATCTTTGAAACTATTCACAATATAATGCTGAAAACAGCTTTAATAAATGCTAAGTTAAAGGCACACACACACACACACACACACACACACACACACACACATGCACACACATATACCCATACCTTTGTTTTGTTATTTTGCATTTAATCTCCTGAGAAAGTCTCCTAAAATTTTCAAATTTACTTGAACTCAATGTAGGCAGAAAACCAAGGAAAAAACACCTTGAGAATTCTGCAGAGAAATTACCCTTTCAGTGGGTAGGGCTAGGAGAGGTGGTAAGATTTGAAACTATTTTCAGGGGGAAAGAGAGATGGTGTGATATCATCCAGAACTACCAACGGTGAAAAGCCATCAGTGAGGGCTGGCTCCAGCTGCCCTGTTGTGGACATTGAGACCTGTGGTACCAAGCCAGTTCTCATTTTCATCATCTCGGTCTCCCTGCCCATCTCTGTGGCTGGGCTTCGACATGCTAGCCCTGTCCCAAGTTTTTCTTCTTTGATTATTTTGTTCAATTATTTTTGTACCATTGTACAATCTTCCTGGGAGTCTTTATTCTCCCATGTTAGGTCTTGGTTTGAAAGTCATCTTGCAGAGAAACTTCTACCCACAGGAGATTCTTTTCTTCTCTCCCATTCATTCTATCATCTCACAGAGTTCTGTCATTTTCACTAATAGCATTCATCACAATTGTCACATGTGAATTGGGATTTATGAAATAGCTCCTCCATTGGACTTCAGATACCATGAAGGCAGGAATCAACCTGTTTAATTCTGTTATTTGAAATCATTTTGTGGATGAGAGTTTTCCATGTAGTAGGTCTTTAGTGAATATTAACACTTTGCTAATTCCTTCACATTTCTGCACAGACCTGACACAGATCATAAATTAGTTTAATGTACACACAGAAAATAATTTCTCTTTAGGATACAGACAATTACATTACCTATTAGCATACAGTCAGACCTAGTCTAAGACATCAAACTGACATTTATATAAACTGTTAATAGAATAAGTTATACATTTGAATTGGTCACTACTTGAAACAAAGGTTGTGTGCCAATTGCTGGGAATGACCCTTGTACCTGATTACTGTATTCTTCAATCGGTCTGCTCTTTGCTGATTGTTTTGCTGGTTTCAGGACTCTGAAAAAAGACAAAGAACAAAATGTTAGTAGTTGGTGTTCCACAGAAAATTTTTCTATGTAATCTGCTTTGAATGCTCATCAGCGCAAACTTAGGGAGTTACAAAAGATCCATAGAACACTGCTATTCCTCATTTCTATTCGCAATTAGTCTGTTTCATCTGTTCGTAGAACTCCACTAGCACAATAATAGGTGAGTCTTATTTCCTGCTCGTGTGTGACAGGCCCAATTCTATGCCAGGTGCTGTTCTAAGTCGGAAAGACAGATTCATTTATTACTCCTAACTATGGGCCGGGAAGGGTTTACCCCATCAAGTCTTCGTTATTCAAGCCCTACACATTTCAAAGAAATGTTCATTTGCAGGATGAGCCTTTGGTTGGTTTCTGGATGATAAGCTCTGAGTCCCTGCAACAGGAGGAGATTTGTACTTAGGAGCCTACAAGGTTTTCATCTGAACAGATGAGTTGATTCTAAGAGGTGATTCACATGAGCAATGGTCTTTGCTTGAGGATGAGGGGCCCTGGATACTGGAAGCTGAGGTCCCTCCTCCGCAGGACTCACCCACCTTCGACTTCTGGAGCTTTGCCAAGCTTCCTTGCTTACTTACTAAACGGGTTTGGGTCAAAGGCTCTAATCCACTGGAGGAACACGGGGAGTGTGCTCCCCTGGACCTTGCTTCCTGAGCCCCTCGCCTGTCACTGATCTTAACCTGTATCTTTTCCCTGTAATGAAAGCCTGGTTTTCATCACTCAGATTTTCTGAGGCTCTAGATAATTCCAGCAAATCACGGAGCCTGAGCATGATCTTGGGGACCTGTGACTCAATGAGGTGTGTGCTATCATTATGTACATTGTGTAGGCTGGGAATCTGGCAGGGAGCCCACAGCTCGTTTCTGTGTCAGCATTTGAATTTGAGTAGAACGAGCAGGCCCAGAGATACTTTTTCTCCATGCAGTGTCTTTTTAAAGTCAAAATATTTGTTGCATGCCATTTGTTAAGTATATTTTAGTATGCCACCTGGCCTTTTCCTTATTTTTATTGGCAAGAACGATAACTTTCAAATTGTACATTTATCTTCAATTGCAAAGATTTCGTCGTAGCTGCCAAAACAAGTATAGAGTGTTAATCTTATCCTTGAACCACTGTACTTTTTTCAAAGCAGACTTTCCCCCAGCCACATTAATAATAGAGACATGACACAACTGACCAGTTTCCCAGCAAAGTTACACATGAGCTCAGCGGAGCTGTTACTCAGGTAGACGTTCCAGAAGCTGCCTGGAGTCATAGGCCTGGCCATGAGGCATTTGAGAGAGCCGCGTTGTTCCAGCCCCGGAACAAAACCACGATTTGTCACTTATCCTTTCCAAACCCACCTGAAGCTTAGCGTGGTGCCATGTGCCGGTATTCTGACCTGGCCACCAGAACAGATTGCATATCTACTCTTGACTTCCGCGATGGGGATGAGGCTACCTTATAAATCCAGCGTGGATGGACAGAGGTCAACAGAGTCCAAACAAAGGCCACAGTGTCCAAACAAGCCCTTAAACTAAGCTTTAAAATGTTCACCCCCTCTTACAGTGCCGAATCAACACAATCAATAGACACAATAGCTCTGCACGTCAAAAAAACCCCACAGGTTTATGATGCAGAGAGACCCGCTGTACTATAGGAAGCCCCGCCCTTTCAGGGATATTTGTCACTTGCCAGCTCCCCCCACGTAGCAAGAGCCAAGATTTACCCAAAGCTACTGAATTGTGAGGACCCCTAGATAAACATCCCAGAGAGTTCACACACACAAGAGCCTCATTTAATACTTGTCATTGCCTTCGCATCAAATTATCCAATGGGGTATTTTCATTCATTAGGATGCCAAAGCTTTCTTTTCAAAACAGAACACAACTGCATTTTAAACAACCTCAGGATGTCAGACTAGACAGAACTGATCGTCATTATCTATGATTAGCATTTTCACGTGCAACAAAGAAAAGAGAAAAGGGACCTCTTGAGATTCTACACGATGTCGTGGGTGGTGGTGCGTTCTTTGGTCCCTGTACCTGTTCCCTTTGCCATCCCAAAAGGGGCATCACATTCATCCACTCCTCTTCTGTAGGCTGCACAGACATGAACAGCTGACAGCCCATGTCACACACTGAGCCGGGGGAAGGCAGGAAGGCAGCCAGCTCCAGGTGTCTTCTGCTGACTCACGGCAACCTCTTTAAGGGGAGGTGGGAATGTGATGCCCAGAGCTGGACTGAGAAGGGTGGAGTTGAGGAGTGCTCAGGGAGAGAGGATGTCCCCTGGGCAAGGACTTGAGCAATACAAAATTCCTCATGGCTTCTGAAAGACCAACACATGTGTTCCCCAAAGGCCCAGCATGTAGATAAAGGCCTGGCCAGCTGCTTGCCTGTCATTAGTAGCAGCTATTGATTTGTCTCTAAAAGAGATGCAAAAATGCAACAGAATCTCCTTTCTGTTGAGTGATTCTCATCCCTTTAAAGTCAAAGTAACAGTGCTACCAATGCTACAATGCTCAGCCCAGATGGTCTCCAGTGCAATGGGGGAAAAAAAGCTATAAATATTTTTTCTATTAGAATTAATGAAATAATTCAAGCAAAGTCCCAGGATGCAGGGTAAATTTGTAACAATAATTTCTCTGTACAATAGCAATAAAAAGAAAGTTTTTTTTAAGGGAAATGAATATGAATCCCAGGAGCAGCAATAATAACCTGAATCACAACTGCAGTTATAACAAAATCAATAAAATACTTGTGACTAAATCTGTAAAGAAAACTATAAAAAGCTGTAAAGAGAAATAAAGATATATATATAGAGATAGATAGATAGATATACATAGTATAGATATATAATGCATGAGTGAGAACATATTTACAATAAAAATATCAGTTCTTCCCCAAATTAATTTATTAACTTATTTCAAGTAAAAATTCTAATGAGAGTAATTTTAGAGTCTATTAAAATTTCCTGAAGTTCTTTGAAGAATGAGCTGTGGGTCATAAAGAACATTCTGAGCCTGAATACTAATAAAAAGTTTTGCTCTAATGGTAAAATATATTATTGTGACACAACATTTAACACAGTGCCAAAATGGTTTTGAAATTGATGCATAAATTAATGTAAAAATGGTTATTCCAGCAGCAATATCACTTTTTATGCATTCCTTCACTCAACAAATATGTAATACCTGTCATGTGCCAAGTGCATGTTATTTAAAGGACAACATGATTTCTGCCCCTCCTGTTAAGTTTGCTGGGAAAACTTAACAGCTATTTTCATTATGCTTGAATTGAAATAAATGCACACAGGACTCCATAAAAGCTTAGAAAATTCAATGTCTAATAAAATCAAAACAAAAATTGAATGAAACAGAAAAAAATTGTTTAAGCATCATTAGATAATGGCCTAGCGTTTGGAAATAAAATCAAGCATTCCTATTTGACATAAATAGAAACTCGAGATGCATTATGGAAGCCAATGCAAATAAAATACAACTTAAAAATGAAGGTAAATGAAATTCATTATTCATGTACTTTTTGGAAATGTCAAGTGTTCATCTGACATATACTTTTACAAAGAAAATATCTAGTAGTTAGAATTATGTTGGGAAGAAACTTCCACAGATTAAAATAAAAGTAAATTATATTATTGGTGACAAAGACAATACACTAAAACCTATTTTATACAAATACAAAGTGAGAAATAGCAAAAGGATGTGTCACAAGAAAGATCCAACTCATTAATGAACATAGGGAAAAAGGTTCAACCTCATTAGTACTTCAGGAAATACCATTAAAACAACAATCAAAAGCCATTTAATCTGACACGCTGACAAGGAAGAAACAAAGCATGCAGTCAAGGCTATTTTGAGATGATGAACGTCATTTTCCCACCTTCCTTCTCCCCATCCACCGTCCCTCCCGCCCTACCCCTGCTGCCCCAGAGTATTTTCCAAGAACTTTAATTTTTTTTGGGGGGGCGTCCGGTCGTGAGGCCTGGAAGCTGTCCCTCAGCTCTCCAGCTCAAGGCGAGTGCTCTACCACTTGAGCCACAGCGCCACTTCCAGCTTTTTTCTTTTTGCTTATGTGGTGCTGAGGAACTGAACCCAGGGCCTCATGCATGCAAGGCAAGCACTCTACCACTGAGCCACCTTCCCAGCCCAAGAACTTTAAAATGTTACTTGACCATGTAGCAACTAGGAAGCACTTCTAGTGCATGTAGTTAGTGAAAGAGGTTCAATCATTCCAGGCACACCCTGTGTGACCAACCTTTTAAACATGGCCTCTCTCGAACAAGTGAGTGCTACACACTCAACTTCACTTACAGTACAATGGGCAGCATTTGGGAACTTCGGGTGAGCATACTGGATGATAAATAGATAGACTAGTAACTTGTATCCTCATAGTAAAACAAAAGATGTATGGCACTACCTTCTCAGAAAATGTGTCCATGATCTAGCAATCTAAGTTTCTGTTCTAGAAAAGAAATCCAAAATGTAGAGGGGTGGGGGAATATACACTGAGAATTTCTGCAATGTGACTTAAGTAGGAAAAATAGAACTATCCTAAATGTTCAACAATAGAGAAATCTTTGAATAAATAGTGTTATATTACCTTAGTAGACTATTATGTCACCAATATATATTCATGAAGAGTTTAAAAATTCACATTGAAAAAGTCTTATAGCACAATGTGAAATGCACAGATCACACTTAAAGCTTTTTCTCTTCTCTAAAACCACAGTGCAGAGGAGAAGGAAAGAGTGTAAAACATCATCCCCTTTGAGCAGGAGTTCGTTTTATGAAATAAGAAAGAACAATATTGCCTGTCTCCAAATGCTGTTATTTTAATTAATAATCAAGATTAGAAAATTCAAACAGTGTTAACAGAACCTATTGTACATTAAGTATTCAGTCAGTGGAGCTATGGCATTATATCTTAGCCATTAAATCTATGCACACTGGAGAGTTTGTACAGTAGTATATCAACGTATGCGCACTAGTTCTGTGGTCGTTGGATTGTCCAGACCCGTTGATGTATCTCTCCTATATGTGAGAAATTTCCCATCTTAACGTGTGCTCACGTCACCAGGACAGATGCCAGAGATTCCATCCTCAGTTAGTGAGTGTGCAGCCTGTGGCCTGGTCTCCTGTGACGGCATCACTCAGAGATCCAGCTCAAAGGCACGTGCTTCCCACACGTCATCTGGCTGTGTGTTCTACGACCCGATGCCTCTGCCAGCAATCAGAGACAGAGGGAATGAGGCTGCAGCCTGCCAGCCCAGCGCTGGCAGCATGGGCAGCAGCAGCAGCAGCAGCAGCAGCAAGGCCTCCTGGAGCACGGTGCATGTGTACCTCCAAGACACAGCCTCTGTTATTTCTTGTAGTGGGCTTGCGACATTTTGTCTTCATTACTTACTTCTTCCATAGTACACACACGCGCACGCGCACACACACACACACACACACACACGCACGCACGCACGCACGCACGCACAATACCCTTAAAAGCATTAGATTTTAGCGTCTATGCCTACATTGTCAATTGGATTATTCTACTCTATTGAATGTCTTCAAATAAATTTTTTTCTTTAAACTACCTTAAGTATATTCTGCCTTTCTATTTAAGACATCTTGAGTATGCAGATTGCAAAATTATACTGAACTTTTTGTTTTATTTACTGTTTTTCTGTTTTTCAAGAATTCCCAACTCTTTGGAAATATTAATGTTACTCATTAAAGAGAGAATAATGCACTTATGAACAAAAAGACCGTTTGACCAATTAATGTATCATTTTTTATAGCACCAACTCGAAAGCCATGCATATCTCAGAATCTCAAGCTTGACAATTACTACAAAAAATAAAATAAAATAAAAGGCCCTGTGTGTCATCACCCATGCAACCTGTTCATCACTTCTAGCCCAACTCCTGACCTCAGTAAGTCTCCTGCCGGGGCAAGTCAGATGTTTTGTGCCTTGAAAGTCTTAAATACAAAGCCAAAAGATCTTCCTGAAAAGTTCATTTTCCCCCCTGCATGTGTCTCCAACATTTGAGTCTTTTTAATGCTTCCAGTTAGGTAACTGCTGCAGTCCTCCCCAACTCAGAATGCAGTTACATTCCCGCTCCTTCCACTCTCTAGCAGCCTCGCTCCTCTGGGTCACCTGTTGCTCCAAAGCAGAGATGGAAACTGTCAAACCGTTATCTCTTCTTCTGATTTTAATCCTGGATCTAGGTCTCCATCAGAAGAAAACAAAGTTGCAATGGGCCAGTTTGAAAAAAAAAAAAGCTAGCCTCTAATACAAGGATGCTTGGAAATAATGAAGTACCTTTGAGAAATGTTTGCCAAAATTAACTAAGGGGCTTGGGCTCACCCTGACCGCCGTGGGCAGAGGTCTCTAGGCCGGAGGGGGGAGGCGGGGGGACAAATGGACTACACGGAGGAAGGGCAGAATCCCCCGGCATAGATCTTCTCCTCTCTGCTTCCCACACACCATGACACACACTGTAAAGAAAACAGCTCCACCTGCCCTGCACAGCACAAAAACTCACATGGTTGAATCTGTGAGCCAAAATCCATCTTTCCTCCCCTGATTCCTTCAAGTATCCGCTCACAGTGAGAAAGGCTAAAATACAGTCACAAAGTCACTGCAGGGGATAATTTAGATGTTGAAAATATGAGGACTTAATTTCCAGCAAGAGATTAGATACCTTGAATCATTAGATTTGTGAAGCAAAAGTAATAAAACTGGTTCATTTGTATTTGGGATTTTTTTAAAATCAATGGGCAGGGAGTGACATTGAGTCAGAATAAAAAACTTACTATCATCAGTTGTTTCTCATGGTCATTCCAAATATTAAATTGTTTTTGCTGTTGGAAATGGACAGATCTGTATATCCCATGCATTCAAATGGGACTTGAGCCTGGCGCTCGTAGTTTACACCTGCAATCCTTGCTACCCAAAAGACTTAGATCTGAGAATCGTGGTTTGATGCCAGCCTTGGCAGGAAAGTCCAAGACACTTATCTCCAATTAAAAATCACCTTAAATTAAAATTGAAAATGTCAGTACCTGTAAAGTGTCACCTGTCACAAATCATCTTTCAGAATTCAGAAAGTCAGGCACAGAAACAAACCACTCTCAAAATAGCCTGTGAATGGAGTGTTATCTAGAAATAAATGTTTTCCTTCAAATAACTTACAAAGATTACTTTTCAGGGAATGTTAAAGCAACTATAAGCACATATCTCAAAGGGAAGGAGGCGTATGGAAACTCAGTGAATCCCGTAGTGATGTGTCTATGAAAGAGCACTTGGGACTCAGGGACCTAAAAATGACAGACTAAATGTGATGGGAAGATTTTAGAGGATACCAATCAGTCCTCTAAAATTGCACACTAAAGGCACAGAATAAAATAATTATGTAAAGGATGTGATGTGGTGGCTTGTGTCTGTAATCCCAGCTCCTCAGGAAATAAAGACAGGAATGGTTTCAGGTCAGCCCAGGCAAACCGTTAATAGCTGGTTATGGAGGTGCATACCTGCAATCCCAGACATTTGGAAGGCAGATAGAGGAGGACTGAAGTCTGAGGCCAAGTTGGCAAAAGTGTGAGATACTATCTGATAAACAGGCTAAAGGCAAAAAGACTGGGCTCCTGACTCAGGTGGCAGAGTCCCTGCATAGGAAGTGTGTGGTCCTGAGTTAGATCTCCGGTAACACCAAAATTTAAGAATAATCACATGAAAATCTAACTATAAAAGTTGGCTTCTGGAAGATTTATCATATTCAGGTCCAATGTGTAAATACACTACCTCATTATCATCTTTTCTTCAGTTATTGACACATTATAAAGATGGCAGAGGGACAAGTACAATGGCTCATCCTTATAATCCCAGCTACTCAGGAGAATCCAGATGTTTGTTTTGTTTTGTTCTGTAGAGAGCCCTGAAGGGTCACCTTCAAGACCTCTCTAAAATCCATGACTCCCGAAAGATGTAGAGGAGACTATCAAAGAAAAATCAGCGAGGAAAATGACAAATTCCATCTGGACCCATGACAAAGTGTCTTTGAAATAATGCCATCAAAGCCAGGGAGGTGAAGGTAAATAAAATGTGCATAAAAATGTTTTTCTTCTGGATTCAGATATTGATTTAATGGGACAGGTGTGGTGGTTCAGGACTAGGGAGGATGAAGCAGGAGGATCCCAGTCTAAGACCAACCCAGGACAAAAGCATGAGACCCTACCCTAAAAACAAACTAGAGCAAAAGGATGGACGCAGGGACGGGGCGGGGGGGCGGGGAGAGTACTAGCCTAGTAACCTAGCAAATGCAAGGCCTTGAGTTTAATCTCTAGAACTGCCCATGTAATAACGTAAAATGGATTGTGTATCTCTCATTGCAAGAGACCCTATAACAAAGAATTCAGAAGGATATGATAGAAAACGGTTTTCTGGACTAAAATAATAATAAAAAAGAAAGATTTGCTGCCCAGATAGAAAGTGTGCTGTGAGGCTGATAGGAAAAAGGAACTAAATGAAGAGGCAAACTGTCTAATCTCCTTTACAGCCTCAGTTCTAAGTGTGACAGAATGACTGGGGGTCCACTGGAGGCAGATCATTGTCCTGCAGAGCAACATCAGGGTAAGGAAATCTTTCCTCTGCTATGAAGAGATGAGGAAATCTGAAACTGTGAACAAGAAGCATAGAAAACTCTGTGAGTCAGGACACAGGGTCCCACTAGACCCTGGGGAAGGAATCCACACTACCCAGCAGACGATCACACTCAAGCGTGTCACTCCACAATCCGAAATCAAGACAAGGGACATTTGGAAGTTTAATCTATTTGAGCTTGATTTCTTCCCCGCTAGAAGTATTATAACATTATTTGTAATATCTTATTGTCTTTAAACAGTTATACAAAGGTGTTGCCGTTTTCCAAAGCGGTACATGAAAACATACAACACATCTTTTAACATTCTCACCCATCCCTCCCCAGCCAGCCCTTCTCTTACTTTTCTTAATTTTGTGGGATGTACATTGAATTCTTGATTGCATTAAAACAATAATTTGTTGATAGATCATTAGTCCTTATCATCCATATTATAACTCCTTACCAACTATAATGGACATGTGGCTAGGGATTATTGGGGTAAGAAATTAAGTTTGGGGCTTAAGGCACATCAAAGTCCTAAAGTTCATGAAGGTACTATCTTATTATTTTAATAATAATAAAATCTTAATAAGATGCTTTTATAATAAGATTTATAAACAAATAAATAAAATAGGATTTTATAATAATCAAATCTTATTTTAATGCCCTCCAGAGTAGTATGATCCAATCTATGGTACAAACATGTTCTGGAATGCTCTGTCCTAGATTGTGCCACTATCTGCTGAACACTGACATGTCCCTGTGTGGCCAAGGAACATAATTAATAGGTAACATTGCTCCTCAGAACTTCACCCTCAGTATCTCTGATGGTTAAATAGCTTCAAAAGTAAAAGACAGGAGCTGGGGCATAGCTCAGTGTAGAGCACGTGGCTAGCATGTGCTAGGCTCAATTCAATTTGAGATGGAACTTTATTGTTTCTGAGACAGATTACTTGATTGGTACTTGTAGGCATCTATGTAAGTGATGCATGCATTGGTTTGTAGTAAGACAGCCATGAGAGGAGTAACTCATATGCAAGCACTTTGTATGGAGATTTAAAGACTTCCTGACCTTTTTAAGACTTCACACTTCTTCTTTGTAGCCCTTTAAATATTTATTTGCATGATTTGTTGATGAAGAGGTTAGAATCCCCATTGGATTTTAAGCTCGTTAAGAAGATGAGACTGTGTGCACTTTTACAGCACTTTATTATTGGATTGATGACTGGCATATGTGAGATGTTCAATAAGTAAATCATGGAGTATTTCATTAAACGACATAAAAGATTATCTGTGGTATAAACAGAGGTTATGATGCACAGTCATGTTTTGGCTTTTTCTATAGGTTAGCCCTCAAAAATAAGGGTCCTGTTTAAAAAAAGTCTTGTTTGGAGGAATATAATATTTCCAAGTACTGCAAAACTAACAGTAATCATAATGATAGGAATAGTGATGACTTGCGTCCCCTCGCATAGAGGCGGCCAGATGACTCTGTGTGGTGGTCACCCAGACAGACTCAGGACAAGGACAGCTCCTCCCACAGCCAGCCCGAATCCCTGGCCTCAGTCACACTCCCCATGATGCTTCAGGCTCACAAAGCAAAGACCGTGGGAAACCCTTCGTGAATAAATAGTACAAAGGGACCTCAGGAGTCGTGATACTGAATGCTCAACTCTCAAGTTCCCATTTTTCCTATCATCGTTTTTCTAGCCAGCTTTCAATCATCTATTTTTTGGGCACATGGAAAGCCCGCACACATCATTCGGATGAAGCCGGAAGGCAGAGGGCTAAAGGGGGAGGAATGCGAATGTATCAACAGAAAAGTGGAGAAGCTGCCTGGTCTAAAGTGACAAGCAGCAATCACAATAGATTTGTGGAGCACAAAATGGCTCACTGGAGATGCTCATGAATTTGGAGGGAGACTTGGATTGCTTTGCACTGAAGAGAATAAGGTCCCCAGGCGACTGCCACTTAGATATGAAATATAAACGTGATGCAAAGAAGAAGATAATAGGTCCTTGGAATGAAACACTGAATGAATGGGAAAGGGGTGGGTGGAAGTTGGAGATCTTCTGACTACTGATGGGAACGGACCTCGGTGATGCAGAAGTGGAAAAGGACCTAAGATAGTTGTGCCTGGTGAGAGGCTTAACAGTATCAGGAAACTTTTTTCTTGTCCTGAGATGCCTACAGCTATTAATACTGTATCATAGGAAGACCATTTAAATTTTTAAAGGGCTTGGAAAGTAAGTCTGGAGACAGTCAGGTGACGGAAGAAGGAGGGTTGCCATGATTGACTTCGCTAATTTAGAACCGAAGCTGAGCAAGAGCAGCCTCATAAAAGGAGCAACTGGAAAAGCAGAGTGACGTTCAAATTTAATACAGATTTGCCCAGTAAATCTTGAAGTACCAGGGCAAAGGATCCTGTGGAAATAAGATTATCAGTATTTTATTAACATTAATTTGCATTACATTCTGAAAGTATCTATACTCTGTCATAAGTCATGTCACGTTTATGAAAAACTGGGCCAACAGTTATTAAAGGATACCCCAGAAGTAGTTTGTGTTTCAGGTTGAAATCCTCTATTGCTGCCTCCTTTGGCAATCAGATTCTAGATATGAAGGGCAATATTATTAATACAGTCCCAAATTCTGGAATGCTTTGCAACATGTAATCCAGACAACTAATATAGATGAAATTAAACATTTCTAAATGAAAGAATTCTTCCTAAAAAGGTCTCTGTTTGGTTATTGCAAAATATACTCATTAGGACTCTTCTAGTTAATTTTTAACTATTCACAATGATTTCTGTCCTAGAAATGCCTGTGCAAGAAATAAGAAATTAAAGTTACCAGGTTGTTAATTGGTCGTTGGGGGCACCGAAGCAAAGATGTCTGACCAGTCACCAGAGAGTTCTTGTTCCCTATGGGATCTTAAGAGAGGAGTCTATTTCTTTCCAAGGATTGAAAGCAGTCTTCATTGAAGTCACACACCAATAAAATTTTAACCTGACATCAAGGGAGATACGAAGTTACTTTGATGGAGAAATCTTTGATCTTAGGCCAGAAAGCTGAGAGGAGAGAACAAAGCACTGAGAATCTAGGCCTGGTCTCAATCTTCTCTTAAATGTTTTCAGGAGTACTTCATTGAAGTGGAAGTCTTCTTATAAAAACAAACCAAATCAATCCAACCAACCTCAGGTATTCAACTTGAAGTTTCTATCTCCAAACCACCAAAACAGTAAGGATACTTGGGCGAGGAGAGCCTCTATTCTCCAAACACAAACATCACAGCAAGTACTGCTGCTCTGTCAGAGTGGAGAAAGAAAATAACATCTTAAAACACGCACACGCACAGTTCAAATAGTTTAGATGCTTCTGTGTAATCTCTAGCACAAACGTATAAGGCAGAAAGCAAGCATCATGATTTTCATTTTGTAAAACCTTTTCACTAAGTACTAGAAAACACAAGAGCTTCCTCGTTCATAAGATCCACTTCACACCATGGTTTCACGAGAGACTCTTGCTCTAAGAGCCCTGGGCAGGGGTCGAGCAGACCACGGTTCCCCAGAGGTTCTGAGTGGACCACGGGTATGGCCGGATGAGAACCTCCATCACCAAGAGGCCTTGGTTCACTCCCTGACCCCACTTCCCCAGCTTCCCAACCAGCACCCATGGGGACGTGGATGCTGGTGGAGTTCATGGGACAGGCTGCCGTGTTTAGAATGGTTGGCAGGGGCTGGGCTTGGCACTGTGCCTGGGAACTTCATCTTGGTAAATGCCAAGAACACTTCTCTGGCAGAGCAGCTCTTCTATACTAGTCTGGGCCTTCTCAGGGGCCCTGGCTCTTCTGCCTGCCTGTGTCCTTTCTTGTTTCCTGAGCTTTGTGATGGGGGCATTTCCACATCCTATCATTTTTTCTATCTCATGTCTTGTCTGCCCTGTGTGTTCCTTTCTTCTATACCATCCCCAGGAAATTTGGGCAACGCCTTTGGCTCAGGGTTTGACAGGAGGCAGGCAAATGAACGCTGTATCACTAAAATATTTAAGAAAAGAAAGAGAGAAAGAAAGAGAGAAAGGGAGAAAGAAAGAGAGAAAGAAGGAAAGAAAGAAACAAAGAAAGAAAAATAGAGATTGGAAAAATCAAATTACAAACCCAGTCTCCTAATCGACTGAATTTAAGTTTTTCTTGTACAAGGTAACCATTCATTCATTACTAGAACTGGCAATTAAATGTTCTCCTTATTATAGAAATGATCTAAATTACCTACCAGATATATCCACTACTAAATAGCAATAAGGCTAGGGCTAGTACTCAGCCGCTAGTCATCAAAACCTTCTCCTTTGATCCTACACACAGCACTATGTGATACTGTCCAGTTTTCTATGCAATCGGGTAGCTGATTCTTGGCTGATGCGGTATAGAGAGATGTGATGTACATTTATTCCTGGTAAATTTTATGGTCTTTTTTCCTATGGAAATGTCACATGTATTTATTAAATATTCCTTTAGTAGTTTATGTTGAGGGGATGATTTTTTTTACAAATAATTACCTACAATTTATTTCCTTGTGTATGTACATGTACAGAAGTTTGCCCTGTATTGTGTGACATTTCTGTATCCACTTGCTTCTGGTAGTGGAATTTTAGACTGGTCAAAATAATCTACACACATCCACTGGAAGTAAAGATCATTTTATTTACTCCTTCTGAATTAAGTCTCTAATCTGGATTTCTTGTCTACATAATGTTCCCATTCTTAACTGGAACATATAATCCACACCCTTAAGAACAATGTTGGTTGTAGAATTTTTATGAATGCACACCATGAGATTAAATTCTTTTCTATTCTTAAATTTTCTGATAGTTTTTTTTTTATCACGAGTGTTGAATTTTCCAAATGCCTCATTGTCATGGTCAGGGTTTCTTCTGCTAATATGGTGCAATACCTCATCTGTTTTAGAATGCTCAATCTTGGAACTCTGGGATAAATTCTAAATTCTCATAATCTATTAACCTCTTCATGGGTAATGTAATTGACTTGCCTATGTTTTGTTATGGAGTTTCCATGACCATGGGGCTAATGGAATGCACTTGGGTTGTACAATCAGGAGGTCTTCCTAAGTCCCTAATTCGTGTTACATTGTGTGAGAGTTTGTATAAGACTGGAATTTTTCCCCCTAAATATCTATTCAAATTCACTTTCGAAACTATGGTAACCTGGATGGAGCCCTATTTCCAGAAATGTTTTCAATTAAAAATGTATTCTTTAGTAAATATAGGAAGGCTCCTAACTTTTGTCTTTTTGGGACAATTTTAATAAACCATCCTTTAAGGAAATCTCTCTTTCCATCTAAATTGTAAACTTTATTTCCCAAACATGCAAAATTGGTCACTGCCCATAATATTTTCTTTGTTCCTCTTAATATCTATAGAATATAGCTATAATACTGTTGGTTTCTCTTTGGAAGTTAATTGTTCAGTTTCTCACTACTTGATCAGTCTAAGTACAAATCAAATCAATCTGACAATTGTTTTAAATACCAACTTCTGTTCTTTTTACCACTTTTTTGACTTTTTCTATTTTGTGGGTTTTCTTCCTTGTGTCCATTCTTTTAGTTTGATTTTAAGCTATTCTCCTTTTAAGCTTCTCAGGGTAAAAAAAGTCACAAATTTTGAGTGTCTGTTCTTTTCCAATATAAGTATCTTAAAATGTATATTGCTTTCATACTAGTTTTGCTACATCTCCAAATTTATACTTTTTATATGCTGGTTAGATGAAAACATTTTTATAATTTTCAGAGATTTCTTCTTCTTCTTTTATGCTAATACTAGGGCTTGAACTTAAGGCCCATGCACTGTCCCTTATTTTTTTTTAACTAATATCTCCACCTCCAGATTTTTGGTCATTAATTGGAGATAAAACTTTCACAGATTTTCCTGCCGAGGTTGGCTTCAAACCACTATCCTCAGATCTTAGCTGCCTGAACAGCTAACAATACAAGTATGAGTTACCAATGCCCTGTTAGGCCTTTCTTCTTTGATCCATGAGTTTAGAAATGTGCTACTAAGACCAACAGCAAAAAGTGGCTCACAGCTATAATCTGAGCTTTGTAATAATTACTGTTTACATGGTATCTATTCTCTCATTCTTTTATTTCAGCATATATGCATATTTTAAATTAAGAATTCTTGTATTATAAACAATATGTGTTCTTTAGATGTGGGGTGGGCTGTGGTCTTATTATAATCACTTGCTTTTGCAAATAAAACAAATGTATTTGTGAGGTACAACATAGTGTTTTGATGTACAGGTATATTATAGGATAAAATAAGATAATGTATCAATGCAATATATGCTTTTTGCAGTAAAATAGCTTAAAGTTAAAATTTGTTCTCAACTATTTTCAATGCATTATCATCGACTATGCACTACACTTCCTGAAGTAACTTCTCCTGAGGAGTTGGAATTGCAAGTTTTTTGACGACATCTTTCTGATTCTGCATCTCTGTGCACACTGCTCTGGTAACCAGTGTGCCACTGAAGGTCTCTATTTACTCTTTTCTTCTGTGTTTCTTTGAAGGCAAAGGAAATGAAGAAACCTTTCTCAAAAGAAGACATACAAACAGCCAATGTGCATTTGAAAAAAAAAAAAAAACCTTCCACATCACCCCGCAGGAAGGACAACCAAATTAAAACCACACGGGGATCTCCGCAACTCTCAGGGAGGCTGTGACCAAGAAGACAGGAAGGAGAACAGAAAGCTTGTGTTTTTTTATTTTATTTTTACTGCCTTTTTGTTAATTATAACTTTAAGATAACCTTCTAGTTCTAAAGGTTACAATTTTCATCCTTCATTTATCAGAGTTTTAATTATAGTTTTATTTATTATAGCTCTAATATTTTGTTACGTTGCCATGGGCTATGACCTCAAAAGAGAACATATTTTAACTATCCTAGTTTCCAGTCACAGAAAATAACAAAAACATCAAATATTGACTTTCACATTCACCAACCTATTTATAATTTCTTTGCTTTTTGTTGCTCTTGGTTTTTTTTTCCTGTTGGTACAAATCCCTTTCTGAAAATCACTTTTCTTCACCTTAGCAAAATCTACTTTAACTTTTCTTGTGTACAATTCTGCAGACACAGAACTTTCTCAAACTGAAATATGTTCTTATTTCACTATTCTGATGATTTTACTTCTCCCTTTAAAAGTTTAAAGATACTGTTCCATCTTTTTCCTGGCTTTTGTTACTTTTGAGATATACAAAATTTAGGGTTTTTTTTTTGTTCTCCTATATGCAATGCATATTTTTTTTCTCATTCTGGCTTCTATTCTTTGTTTGGTTCTGTTTAGCTAAAATAATTAGTGGTATGCATTTCTTTGATCCATTGATTTTATATTTTTATCATGTTTGGAATTTTTGTGGAATCATTCATTGTTTTGCATTTCCATGGCTTTCTTTTTCCAAGAATCCTCACATATTATACCTCTGACATCATGTCACAGACAATGGTGACTCGTTTCTGCTCTTTCTCCTTCAAACTTGGGGCCGTCTGTTGTTCTGTCTGTTCACTCATTCTTTTTGTCTGCAGTTCCAATCTGCTGCAGTTCCCTTCCAGCAATTTCTTGAAAGTTCAAATTTTGTACATTTTCCCCTCACAGTTCCAGAATCTCAACATGTCTTTTTTTTATCATTTCCACTTCTGTATTATTAATAGCTATCTGTTCTCTCACTTTCTCCTAGATTTTCTTTAAAGTTTCCAACACGTTTGCAGTAGCTGTTCAGAAGCCCTGTTCTCGGGCCTGTGTGTGCCCTGTGACCTTCAGAAGCCCTGTTCTCGGCCTGTGTGTGCCCTGTGATTTTCAGTGCCTGGAGTCTCTAGGAGTCAGTTTCTGCTGATTATTTGCACTTTTGGTGATGGACATATTTTCTTATTTCTTCCCATGACCCATACTGCAAACTAGCCGGGATTCTCAGCCTCCCGCTGACATTAGAATCCTTAACTGTGTCTCTTGGAAAAAGAAAACAGTAGTTCTGTCATCACCCTTGGCGATGATGTTGCTTCTTGTATTTTCTACTATTTTTAATCTCAGTAAAGGCAACAATATGCTGTAGGTTGAATAACGGTTCCCAAAGGCCCATGTGTTGAAGGCTTTGTTGTCAGTATGAGGCAGTGATACCTTTAAGAGGCAGAGCCAGTGGGAGGAAGTTAGACCTTTGGGGGGGGCCTTGACCTGGGACCTGGGACCTGGGGCCTTCCCTCACCTCTTTGCCTCCTGGGCCACGCTCTCCTGCTGCATGGGGCGTGCTCTTCTCCTCCACAGAGAGCATGACGAAATGCCATGGGTTGCACCTTCCCAAAACATGATCTGAACGAAGCCCCTCCCATTACTACTAAATGGATTATCATCTCAGGCATTTTGCCACAGCAGATGAAGAGCTACCCTGAATAACACCAGCTGACAGGAAGGATGTAGCCCCATACTATCATTCAAACCTTAGAATGCAGTGAGTGGTAAACATGCCATGTGTTTGAGGCCCGTAACTTCTCTAGTTTTATTACTTCTGTGCTGAGTGATGACTCCAAGTTTGGCTGATTTTTGTCTTGTCTCATTTGGTTTGGTTTTGTGTCTGCCAGGAGAGCTCCTTGCTTTTCTCTGCACATCTGAATCTCCATCATCACCCTATGTGCACAGGTGCCCCGGGAAAGAAGGCAAGTGTTGATTCTGAGCACCCCAAATGGTCTCACCATCTGGGGCACCATTCTCCTGTGCCTCAACTCCACAGGTTTCTGGTACTTCTGAAAATATGAATTTTGAAAGCAGAATTCCTGTTTTGCCTTGTTTTAATAGAAATTTGTAATTCATGTTTTCTAGCTAGTTTTGTTGACTTTATTTTTCATTTTTTTGGTGCTCCATCTAGGTCTCATTCTCATTGTCCTGAGTTACATTGCTCTATGATTATACAAAAATATCTTCAGACATGTACATGCACATTTGACAAATTACCACTTTCTGGCTATAAATGAAATATATAAAGTAATTAGTGTTGTTCTGACATTCTTATTAATGTACTTTCATGAATATATATACATATCTATATATATGTGTGTGTATACATATATATATATATATATATATATATATATACACACACACACACCTGATGGTTAGTTCATTATAGTAGTAGAGTTCCTAGCTCATGAGGTAAATAGACATGGTTATCTTTATTAGTTATTGTTATTTCTCTACAGGTTTCTAAGATAGTGGTCCTAATTTTCACTTCCACTATTAGCAAAAGAGAGCTTCCCTTCACATATATGGATGTGTGTGTATGTGTGTGTGTGAGTGTGTGTGTGTGTGTGTGTGTGTGTGTGTGTATGTGTGTGTGTGAGTGTGTGTGTGTGTGTGTGTGTGTGTGTGTGTATACAATGGTCCTAGGGCCTTACATTTTCACTTGGCTTTCTTGTCCCTGGTTGGCACTCTACACTTGTGCCAAAGCTCTACTCCAGCATTGTGCTGGTTAACTGAAGATGTAGATTCACAGAATTTTCTGCCTGAGTTGCCATAAAAATAAGATCTTTCAGGTCTTAGCCCCCAAGCTAGGATTATACACTTAAGCCATAGATACCCAGAGCAAATGTATGAACCTTCATTTCTTTATTAGAGTATTATTTTCCTGTTGTCTCAGATAGTTTCTTAATGAAATAGATATTTTTGCCTTTGCAATAAATATATTCTCCTGTACTCTGCTCTTTTTATTTTCTTTTTAAGTCTAGGTATGTCAAATGTGTGAATGACTTTGAGTGACTCATCGTTTGAATTATTCACATATCTGCTTCAGGCTATTAAAGTAGATAATTAAGCCTTAACTTTATCAGAGCAATGAATTCCTTACTGCAGATTTACCTGTCAGTTCTCAATGTAATGACATGAAATATTACTTTCTATCACTGATATTTATAAAGCAAATTAGAAAGAATGGAGATTTAGTCACTCCTGGGGGAGACAGAATTACAAACTGGAAAGTAGATAAAAGAAAAAGAAGGTATCTGTACCAAAATAATTTATATATATAAATTTATATATATATATATAATCAGAATGATAAAGATCTCAAGGCAGGGAAGATGGTAAAGTGATTTGGGGAAATAGTTTTCGCGGTTTGCCTTTTCTCTGAATTTGCCCCGCATAGACATTTGGCTACCAGAGCCTGCATGTGACTAACAACTGTGCTTCACTGTGTGCCACATAAACTAGCCTTTTTTCCAAATACACTAGCCAAGTCATTCCTATCACTGAGGTGATAATCAATGCTAAGCCCCAGCTCTTGCAACATCACTATAACTATGAAAAGCTCATAACACCAAACCAACCAGCAATGTACTATGACCAAGTTATATTTGTCTCAGCATTTAACAAACCCAATTTCTGTCTAATATGTTCCCATAACTAGACAACTCATCAGAAAGAAAAGTGCGAGATGAACAAAAGGACATCTGTTAATGATTAAAAGACCAATTTTGTGCAGAACAAATATGTCCTTTAAGACTTTCAAGAGGACTCCTAAATCACAAAATGTTTCATAGTGATCAACGTTTCCTAATCTAAAATATACTTAAGGCAAATGCCTCACTGGCTCAACACAGGTAGATAGTCAACATCATGAATCAGTGAATCAGTGAAGCAAAACCTTATCTGGATTCTTGGTGTGTTTTGAACTTCATTGGCTTTCTCATCACCATCCTAACACAGTTCCATTTCTCAGGAGGAATCTTCATCTCCTAGCAGCACTTCAGTTCCTAACAGCACATTGAAGGCCTTCAGCCATGCCAAACACTAAGATGAATGGCTTACCTGTCATCCATGTGTCAACCCAGAACCCATCTGGAATGCAGAAAACAATGAAGAGGGTGTTTAGAAGTACTTAGGCAGGTTGTGTGATCTGTGTCCCATGCGGCACAAAGAAATGAGGAAGGTATTGACAAATGAAAAGACAAAACCACATTCAGAGCTTATACTGCACATGAAAAATTTAGATTTTTTAATAAACTTTCAAAAGAACTTGAAGTCACAGTATATTACATATTTTTATCCTGTAACCTGTATTTCATCTGTGTACTAATTTTTCTTGGATGATTTCATTAAGGAAAGTAAGTAATACCAACCAAAGTAACACATAAACTCAGCTCTACCCACATCTACCAATCCCATCATTTATCTGATAGGTAAAAGCCCCATCCTACAGGGCACTGTGAGTAAAGAAAGCTGAAAGAATTATAACCACTGTAAAAGTTGACAATGACTGTGATTTTGCTGAAACACCATCTGTCATTATAAAGAGGCTCTCTATGGAAAAAGGAATCGTTTGAAATGAGTTTAGATTAGAAGATAATCTCTATAAATTTATTTGATTATTAGAAGACAAAATTCTGAGTTAGAGCTGTCAAATATAGAGGCAAATTATATGGCAGTAACTATCTAGTCTGATTTTAAGAGACGATTTCAATTTCCCACAATGTGAAAGGCATTTTAAGAAGTTGCTTGGAAAGACCTTTTGTCTTTGAGAAGACTGGTTATCAAGATCTTTGACGTTGGATAAAGCAGAAAATGTTCCATCAGACATGTAATCTGCCTTGAGTCTACAAGAATGAAGATAAAGCATCAATTCCATTTTTAAAACACCCAGTCTATCTAGGGAAACAGAACAGAGGCTTAATTCCACTGGGAAGAAACTCTGGTTGTTTGTTTGACTTCTAAAGAAGCAAGCCAAATTCAGAGATAGAAAAGTATGACATTGAAACCTTATATGGGTTAAGCAATGAGAATCAAATAGGTAAGGACAAGAAATTACAGTTACCACATCCCACTTAATCCAAAAAGAAATACATTATAACTCTGAATACATTATAACTTTGTTGACTTAAATGCATATACAACCTACAGTTTGTTTTTAGGAGAGATAATAAAAGCCAACTAAGATTTCTTGATGTTGTTCAGATTATGGGATAATTTTGCTTTAAAGATTTTAATTTACGGGCTGGGAAGGTGGCTCAGTGGTAGAGCGCTTGCCTTGCATGCTCGAGGCACTGGGTTCGATTCCTCAGCACCACATAAGCAAAAAAAAAAGAAAAAAGCTGGAAGTGGCGCTCTGGCTCAAGTGGTAGAGTGCTAGCCTTGAGCTGAAGAGCTGAGGGACAGCGCCCAGGCCCAGAGTTCAGGCCCCATGACTAGACCCCCCCCCAAAAAAGAAATTTCTTTAAAAAAAAGATTTTAATTTACTAGTTACCTTTTGTCCAAGACATGCTATGCAGAGATATAAATTCCTTTCCCCAGGAAACTAAATCTGTGACTGCCTAGATATGGGATGGAATCAAGAGTTTTCCCAGAAAAATGGTATTCCTCAACACATAGGTATCGGAATTGCTGAAAGATACCAATTACCAATTCAACAGTCCTCAAGTGTCCTTCCTTTCAACCAATTTATAAAGAGATTAAACTTCCCAGATTTGCAGGAATTATTTAAGTTCCATTATATCCTGAAAGAGCAATCTATAACCTCCCTAACTTTACTTTTTCCTCCATCATCTCACTTTTATAATCTGGCCAAAGCTCTATAATTCTACCACAAGACATTCATCGGAATACTTATAAGGCACTTGAGCACAGGCTCCTGCCTCTAGAAAGAGCTCTGGAAATGCAGCAAAGTCTGAGAGCACACAGAGAAAAAAATCTGACAGGAATTTCTTATATGAATCACCAAAATATAAGACAGTGGAATGAAACTGAGAATTGTTTAAGAAATAAGGAAGGGCAGGCATGATGATACAAGCCTATAATTCCAGTTATGCAAGAGGAAGAGATATAAAGACAGTGGGTCTGAGAATCAGCCCTGAGCAAAAAGAATGAGATTCCCATCTGAGAGCCACAATGAAACAAAGGGCTGGAAGCTTGTCTTGAGGGTAAAACGCTTGCCTCTCTAGTATACGAAGTAAAATAAAGGAAGGAAAGAAAAACATTTGTGTGCTGTACACTGAAATTATTCTATACTTTAAATGTACCAGGAGATTAAATGTAAGAGGTTTCTAGAGCCTATGGGTCTTGGCTAAGGTCCTAAAATTGAGGAAGGCAGGTGACAAATGTTCATACATTCCAAAAAGAGGCGCCAGACAGTCCAATCCAGACCTGCACACACAAATCCAAGCACATCCTCACCTCTTCCGCATGCCCAGCACCAGCTATGTACACAACGAGTACAACGTGCACTTGGTATGGAGACTTTTAGGAAGTTTGTTAGCCTGGAAGAGGGAGGTAAGACTTTCCACATTGTGTTCAAGAATCACGCCATGTTAGAGAAAAACCAGCTATTGGGTATCTAAGAAACAGGACAATGTGTCTGATTACTAGAGAGACAGCTGAGTGATTTGTCCCTTATCTTCTGCTCTTGCTCAGGGCCTTGAGGGAAAAGGATATAAGGGAGATGTGAAGAAAGAGACAAAACAAAGAAAATGTCCCTCTTCCGACACCCTGCAGGTTTGGGGAGACCGCCTGTCATGCTGAGCTAGCTAAAGTTCGGATGTGCTATAATACTAAACAGTTACAGTCCTAGCACCCCATTCTTGTTCTGATACTATTTCTGAAAAAGCTGAGGTTGTTCTGAGAGATCTCGCAACAAAGCCTGTTGGAGGGCGAGGTGGGAGAAAAGAGGAAGCTACTTCCTGTCTGTCCCTTACTACCCAAGCCACCCCGTGTCCTCTGCTTTATCTGACATTGTTGACATTATTCTTCTCAAAATTCTTTCCAGTGTTCTACTCTAATCTTTCTTAAACCTGCTTCCATACGCCTCTCAGATGTCTCTGGGTCAATAAATCTTTTCTTTTGTGTTCCCAAAGCCCTTAACCCCAAGTAATCATACCACATTGAAACTAAGAGGACTATCAATCTCCCAGAAGCAAGAAGGTCCGGCAAGATGTCCATGTCTTGTTTGTCTTTTATTTAAAGAGATTAGGGCACAGCATCATACTCAAGCGTAAGACTGAGTGCTGGCTGAATAAATTTCTGAGAAGTGGATCTGTGCATGAAATCACCCATTGTCCCCAGGACCTTGTTACACACGCTACACACAAGGGCTTCCAGGAAGTAAATCCAGATAACACCCGTAGGCAGTGCAGCGCTGTCACCGGTTTCCTGATGACATAGTCCAAGAGGGAAGACGACTCTGATTCAGCTAATTCCAGGGAAGCTGAAATGCAGGAGCATCTGTGCCTGGAGTAGACAATGATGACGCTCCTGTGTGTGTGAAAGGTAGCAACATGGCCACTCCCTGAGCCCTCAGGAAACAGATGTCAGAGGGGAAAGCATGGGGTTCCCATTAGCTGACAGCACCCTCCAGGTAAGCGGGCTTTGGAAGGAGTCTGCCTGTGATCCCCACTGTCTGCACAAGAAGATTCAGGCACAGAAGTGGGCACAAGGTGAGGACATTAAAGCAGGCTCGGGCACCCACACCAGACCCTTCTCAGACCCTTATGGCTGAGTGTGTGTGTGCTGGCTGCATAAATCCGAACATAACCAACCAGTTTAACAATAACATCTCCCAGATCCACTACCATAACCCAAGGAGGCCTGAACTTCCTCAGCTGGACCAAGCTTGAGCAGGTTCCTTTCTTTATGGGTGGTCATCCTTGGAGAACATCTACTCTGGAAAAGTTCTCACTGCAAATTCTCTAGCTGCCATTTTGAAATCTAAGTCTCCTCCCTGGCTTTTTATGGTTTTATTACCATGAATATCTTTCTTAGGATCTGTGGCCATTCTTTTGATATGTAGTTATCAAAAAGACAGTCCCTAGCTGGGTGCTGGTGGCTCACGCCTGTCATCCTAGCTACTCAGGAGGGTGAGGTCTGAAGATCGTGGTTCAAAGGCAGCCCAGGCAGGAAAGTCTGTGAGACTCTTATCTCCAATAAACTACTCAGAAAAGACTGGAAGTCGAGCTGTGGTAGAGCACTAACCTTGAGCCAAAGAAGTTCAGGGAGAGTGCCCAGCCCCTGAGCTCAAGGCCTAAGACCAACACTAAAATAGAAAGGAAAAAAGAAAGAAAGAAAGAAAGAAAGAAAGAAAGAAAGAAAGAAAGAAAGAAAGAAAGAAAGAAAGAAAGAAAGAAAGAAAGAAAGAAAGAGAAAAAGAGAGAGAAAGAGAGAGAAAGAAAGAGAGAAAGAGAGAGAAAGGGAGAGAAAGAAAGAAAAAGACAGAGAGAAGAAAGGAAGGAAGGGAGAGAAGAGAAAAATAAAGAGGAAGATAAAGAGAAAGAAAAGGAGGAGAAAGGGAGGGAAGGAGGGGGAAAGAAGGAAGGAAGGAAGGGACAGTCCCTATTTCCCAGTCTCTGTGAGAGAGGAGGACTCTAGTTTCTAAACTCAATGATTTTCAACACCGAAAGCCACATGACTTTGATCACCAGGGCCAGTACATCCTCCATCAGTTTTCCCCTAGCTGAACCAGCATTTATCTACTCCTCTGCTTATTTCTCAATCTCTTTCCCCTCTCTCCGCATTGCTGATTAAGCCTTCCTTGGCTGTTGAACTCTATCCCGTGAAGTTTTTCTTTGTTTTACTTCATAGCTTTCTGCCATGAACAGTGGCAAGGCTAGCTGTGACTAGTAAATACTTATTCTATAGCATTTCTTGATACTTTAAACCAGTTATTTTCAACCAAAGCCAATTTTGCTGCCTAGGGGAAATTTGGCAAAATCTGAAGAGATTTTTAGTGTCCACAACCATTAGAAAAAAGAACAAGTTTTGCTATCGCAATTTATTCCTTAATAAAGACCATAAATGTGCTAAGCATTTCACAACGCCCAGGGCAGCTCTTTACCAGAAGGATTAATTAATTAACATTGAATGCTGTGGCTGGAAATAAAATGGGAGACAATACATGTAATATATATTAAAGACCCAAAGTGAGACATAAAATATGTCCTATAATCATGTTTTTTAATAAAACGAGAGGCATTCTAATAGAAAAATGGGTGAAAGACCTGACTAGGTATTTCACAAAGATGGCCGGATGGCCAGGAAACATGAAAATGTGTACAAGGTCATGAATCGTTGGAAAAATGACACACACTGAAGCTACCTTGAGACACCACTCCCCGCCACAAGAGCGGTAACATGCAAATAGGGGAACGTGGGCAAAGAAATCAAGGAAATAAACAACCATGCATCACTATTAGGAATGAAAACTCACACAACCCCTTTAGAAAAAATCATCAGGCATCATCAACCTAGACTTCACACAGACATACTCAATGATCAGTGTGTACCTATGCACACATTTGTGTGACCTTCAAAACTCTTATTCAGAGCATCATCAGTAATGATACTAGCCAAGATCCAAGGCAAAGGTCCATTGAAGGAAAACAGATGAAGACATTGTGGTGCATTCCTTCTAGGCAAAGAGAAGGAGCAGATGGCTGCTAAACTCTCCCAACATCGACAAACACTAGGAACATGATGTTGAGTGGGTATCAAGCATTTCCTACTGTGGTATTCAGCTTTTTAAAATGCTCAGTAGCAGACAAGACTCATCAGCAGTGTTGTAAGTCAGAGCATGGTTATCTTTTTTGGATGACAGTGATTGAAAAGGAGGAAGACAGAAGCTTCTGGTATTGGTAGCTCTTGTCTAGAGATTGATTATCTAGTTGTATCAACTTCCACAAAATTGTAAGCTTACCATCTGTGCAGAGTTTTGTGTGGAGGTTCGAGTTCAATAAACACCTTTAAAATAAAAGTTAAACATTTCAAGACCAAACTCACTCTCCGCCCATCATTATTTTTATAAGATTTTGAGATCCTGATAATCCAATCCATGAGCTTGCTGAGTCACTCCGGACTCACAATCTACAGGAAGGCATTTCCTTGTAAGAAACTAATTAGATGCTTAATTAGTCCACACAGACTAACGAACTGCCACTCTGCCGCGATCAGCTTTAGAGGGCCATGCCATCAATTTATTTAGTCAATAATGACTGGTTAAACTAATGCAGAAACACATCCCCTAGCCATTCGTTCCTGCAAAATAGTAGCTCTTCAGTTAGTCCATATCATCTTTAGAAAAATTATTAAACTTGCACATACTGTATTAGTACCTGGGAAGTTAGCATAAGTAGGTTTTCTGATTCCATGTGCTCTAAAAAGCAGTGTTGTAGCAATAACTGAGGATAAATGAGTGCAATATACTTGTGGAGCCTCGATCTAAGTGTAGTTAGCAAACACAATAAAAGAGTAAAAAGTTCTTCTTTTTTTGCACACAGATTGAGAACTTACATCTGGACAAATTAGTTGAAGAGCACTGTAGATAACTCATATAGAAACTAATTTGGTTTAGGAGGTTCTAGCACATTTTCAGTTTTCATCAACTATAAATTGAGTAATAGACCTTAAATCTTATGTCATCCTCTGTACAGTATGTTCACAAAAAAATTTAAATTTAAATTTAAAAAAATTTAAAAAAATCTTATGTCATATTTTTGATTCCACATTTAGTTTGTGATTTATATTGGTCTAAACTCAAGAATTTCCTGAGGTTCTTTTTCTGAGAGCTAGACTTTTAATTAAAAATTCATTATTAGCATATAAGAAATAAAAGTGTGAAATCCCTTCATTCTCAATAACTCGTGACTAAATCAATATGCAAAGAATATCTTTATACCACCAGACAAATTGAAACTCAGAGCTCAGAAACAACGGATTGCTCAGCCCAAAATTTTCTACACTATCTTCAGATAGACTTCTGAGTTTCAAATTGGATGTGAGGGGAGTGAAGGTTTATCTCGCTTCATTTTCTATGACTCTGTAAGACAGAATTATATTCAAATTTTCAAATTCCTTTATGAGCTCCACAGGGTGCCTTTTAGTTAGTTCAAGGAATTCTTCCTACTTTAACTTTCTCAGATGTTCCATGTTTCATTTTTATTCAAAAATTTTCCAGTGGAAGAATAAAACCCGCCAAGTACATGTCCTCCCAAGTGGACTGTAGCCAGCCAGAGGAGGTCTTCGGCTCAATCCCAGGGGGCATAAAGTGGGACACAAGGCTCAGAAGTTTTTTGGTTTTTGTTTTTTAAAGAGAATTAGAAAGAGAAGTCACAGAATTACCCTTCACAATAACCCTAAAAGAAATGGTGAGTGCAACAACACATGGAAGAGAAAATCTGGGTATAGTATAGAAGGATCTTCGTCTTTGGAAATCAGTACCAATGACCAGTTCTGAATGAATAATGGCTGTTTGTTATTTACATCGGATTAGTTATAAAGCAATATAGTACTCTACATGATAGAGTGTTAAAAACTTCAAACCAGTCATTCTCAACTTCGCTTTCTGCATTCTGGAGCTTATTCCAGTGCCCAGACTGTTCGTTCCCACACCAGCCAAATCGTCATCAAGGTGGGACCCAAGTGTCAATGTTTTAATGCTCTCCCCCATGCGAAATGATTTCACAACCGGCCACAGTACAGCAGACTTGAAAGGAATATTTGAGAACATTTTCATAATAGCTACAATAAAGAGATGAATTAACTCTTTACTTCAAAGTGTAACAATTAAAACAAGATTTCAAGTTGTTACTGAACTAGATTTACAATGGAACTCTGAGATCCTTTCTACATGCGCTTATCAAAACTGGGACAAATTGATGTGCCATTGCTACTTATAAAACGCTAACATGTGAAGGTAAATATTGCTAATGCATTCAGTGGACTGTAAGTGATATAGAATAATTGGTCAGTAGACAATTTTATCTCCTCAGTAGCAGGTGATTATATGAAATTTGACACAAGAATGGCACGATGCATCAGAAAAAAACAACATTTTGCTTTTTAGCTTGCCATAAGCAGTTTATTAATTTATTCATTATAAAGATTTGAGCACTCTTTTTAGGTGTATATAGCTTCATTCTAGTCCCAGAGGAGGTGAGTGATAAGATTCCATTTTCCCCTTTATTGATTTATAGCCCAACTGACTAACTTATAAGTCAGGGCAGAAATTATGACCTCAAATCAATGTGCTCACCTTCACACTAGATAGTATTATAAGATTAGCAATATATTGAGCTTTGAATTAATGGTTATTTGTCCATACACTGCTCTTTAGATGGTCTTACCTGATTTTCTCAATTTTCCTTCTACACTGTTCTCTAGAAGACCGAGAATGATAGAGAAATATTCTCTCTGGCCTTATGCAGCTTTCTGCATACCTCTACCTATCATAAGCACATGTTTATCCTGCTCCCTTTACTGTGTTTCCCTCCTCCTCCTCCCCCTACCTCCTGTGTCCTCCTGCTTCTCCTCTTCTTCATTGTAACTGTCCCAGCCACCCAGCTGGGATCTCTAATCTTAAAAACAAACTCCATGAATGAGCAAGTTATTGACTAATTTTGAAATCTCTCATTTTGCTTCTTACACATTTAACTTATAAACATAATTTTTTTTGCTCGCTAAACTGTAATGAAAGTGAGGGGGAGCTGGGCCCACCTCTAATCCCTTCACTTTGGTGGCTGAATCTGGAGATCTATGCATGGACGTGTTTAGATAGCCTGTGTTGCACAGCCAGACTGTCCCAAACAAGATGAAAGTACAAAACTTACCCACAATCCTCCAACTTGGTGATTGTACTTTTTAACAGTTACTAATTTTCTCTCTCAAATTTTTGCACAGTCACTATTCACCATAGCTAAGATATGGAGCCAACCCAGCTGGCCTTCAGTAGATGAATGGATCAAGAAAATGTGGTATATATACACAATGGAATTCTATGCCTCCATCAGAAAGAATGACATCACCCCATTTGTTAGGAAATGGAAAGACTTGGAAAAAATTATATTAAGTGAAGTAAGCCAGGCCCAAAGAAACATAGGTCCCACGGTTTCCCTTATTTGCAATTACTAGTATATGTCTAGGACAAGCAGAAAAGACCAAAAGCTATGTACATATGACCATAAAAGATGATGCTAAGTGAAATGAACCCCCAAGATAGGGGCACAAGAGGTTTTATCTTTGTTGCTGTTGTTTTTAATATATTATGTGATTTTTTTTGTTTGTTTTGTATGTTCTTCCCCCATGGTATAACTCCTGTTGTCACTGTATTTGATGTCGGTACCTTGCATCTTGTATAAACATTTTTCTAATTTGGGGAGGGGAAGAAGTGGGTAGGGAAGGGTAGGGGAAAACAAAGGAGGGTGTAACAATGCTCGATAGGAAATGTCCTCATTACCTTACTCATGTAACTGTAACCTCTCTGTACAGTAGCTTTACAATTAAAAATATATAAAATACAAAAAATTGCATAGTCATACTAAATATAAAAACTTGTATATGTTATTTACAGTTTCCTTTACAATGTGCAGAAGGAATTTTAAAATGCAATTAAAATCATGTTATAAATTTCATTTAAAATTATATGCTGCTGGCATTCTTCATATGATGTGTACTTCAAAAGCTTCTAAGTATTCCTCTGTAGGGCAAATATGCTCATATCTTCTAGACATTAGAGATATGGAAAGGAATGAAAACAAGTGTCTTGTTCTATTTAGATTATCATAATAAAGTACCCATAGTCTAGGTAGCGTAAAACAATTTATTGAAGCATTTATTCCTCAAGCCTTGGAGAAGAGAATTGGGAAATTCAAAATGAAAACACCAACATGTGGAATCTGGCCTCAGCCTGTTTTCTGAATCACAGTGAGCCACATGATCTTTCCTCCCATATCCTCACATGGATAGTAGAGCAAGACAGCAACCTGCAACCTCTTTTACAAATGCACTACCCCCATTCACAGGACCTCCACCATCATGTCCAAAGACCTCAGTTTCAAAACTATTCCATTGGGAGTGAATAGTTCAGCATATGATTTTGAGGGAGACAAATCCAGTCTCCATTTAGACTCAATATTCTAGTGGGTAGAAACAGACAAAAATAAATAAGTCAGCAAAGTTTCAGATAGTGATTTTTGTTTGGAAGGAAGAAAATGCTCATGGGATCCTGACCTCTTGACCAAGGAAGTTGCTCTAAGGAAAATGAGTCACACTTGGTCTATTTTGTGAAAGTAGGAATCAGACTCAATGGGGTTAATGGGAAAGGGGAAATGACAAACACAAAGAAGAGGGTGAGCATGCAGTCAAGAATCCAATGTATGGTGACACTATCCAAAAAGAAATGTATTCATTACCTTGCTTATGTAACCGTGACCCCATATAACATATATGACAACATATAATAATACATAATAGTATAACCATAAGAGTGTAACTGTATATAATAACAATAAAATAATTTAAAGAATCTGATATATATTCTATCAGCTAAGAAGAGTGAGGGAAGGGGTGAAGAGGGTAAGGACCGGTAAGAATATTGAAAGGAATGACAGCGCTTGAGATACACCCGATTCATCCACCACCTTGTTAAACAGAACTCTTTTGAACCACTACTTGAAGATAATAACAAAATTAAAAGGAAATAAAGAATGTATAAATATGAGAAAAGTAGAACAATGCTACCTTCCTAGAAGTTCTTCCTGACCTGGCAGTCATCTTCACAAGGGTGCGGCAGAGTGGCCTCCCGTCCCCAGGGCTCCCCGACTCCGCCCCGGCCCATCTCTGTCTCAGGCTGTCCTTGCTGTGGGGCCACAGCCTTTGTTACATCACCCACCGCTCACAATGTGGGCTGAGAAGACCAAGTTCCTCCCTAAGCTTCTAGCCAAAACCCTATTCAGGATGTGTTCGACAATGTGATGAGAAAGAGGTGCTGTCCTTTATGTTGACCTTAAATGTACAGTGAGCCCACATGTATACAGCTTTTTCATTCGTGTACATTCATTTTCTAAAGAGTGGCGGGGGGGTGTTCTATTTCAATACATGCGTACAATCGATACATGCGTACAATTGGTACATGCGTACAATTGATACATGCGTACAATTGGTACATGCGTACAATTGGTACATGTGTACAATTGATACATGTGTACAATTGATACATGCATACAATTGGTACATGCGTACAATTGATACATGTGTACAACTGATACATGCGTACAATTGGTACATGCATACAATTGATAAATGTGTACAACTGATTCTACCCCATCTCCTGTCTCCATCATTTTCCTTTCCAACTCCCTTCCCCAAACAAATCTTTAACATGTCTCTTTCTCGTTTTCAGAGTTAGTCTATTTCAGCCACCTTCATCCTCCTTCATGCCCCTCGCTAGCCTCGCCTCCCCAATTTTGTGGTTTTGATTGTTATTCTCGAACCCTTTGAGGAGCTGCAGCAGAAAGAACTGGTGTGAATAAGGTGGGGGAGTCGTGCAAACACTTTGGAGAGGTGACCTTAAGAAAAGCCACTCAGGCCACATGCAAATTCTTTGTCACAAATCGAATCTTGGGTTTAACAAGAGATGAGGAAGAGAACTCAGAGGAGATGATAACACCCATGAATCCTTTCATAAGTAGGAGCAAGTGAGGACACAAAAAGTGAGAGAATGAATTCATAACTTGTTTGAGATGATTGCAAATAGGCTGTAAGGTCTCAGTCTGCAGTGGTAAAAACAAGATGTGCCTACTTACACAGCGGCCTACGTTACGCAGCAGGTTTCGTTTGGTTTGGTTTTGTGCCTATGCTGACTGGGGCTTGAATGCAGAGTCCTTGCTCTCACGGGGCTTTCTCGTGAAAGGCTGTGTGGCTCTGTCTCTGAGCCACTTCTGGCTTTTTGGTGGTTAACTGGAGATAAGAGTCTCTCATATTTCTCTGCCCAGGTTGGCTTGTAAACTTCCAGATCTTATCATCCAGAGACAGTGGAATTACAGGCGTGAGCCACCAATGTGGTCAGCTCTGCAATCTAGTTTTGAATAATCTGTTCAAACTTCTTCTTTCTGTTTGTGGCCATTTAAGAAGGGTTGCTCACTAATTTTTTCATTGTATGCACTATTTAATAATACACATATACTGTATGTATATTATATACATATATATGCATGTACGTAGATTTGGGGGCTTTGCAGGACATTTACACTTGATCACAGAATTCATGTCACATTTCACATACACTTCTGATGGGGCACGGAAAAGGGATGCACACATCTTTCCCACTCATCCCTTGTTGTCAAAGCCTTCAGTGACTTCCTCTACATCACACAGATATTTTTTTGGCTGATTGGAGGCCCAGCACTCCCCGACTGTAATACAACCCCGAAGCCAGCCAACCGCTGAGCCCTGCACCCAAGAGAGATAGGGAGTTTAGGGAGATGAGGCTGAGGCAGCCTTCATCCAAGACCCAAGGCCCCTCCACCAGAGGGAGCGGCAGAGGCAGTGGGTCTGAGCCAGCTCACTTCTCATTGCTCTATCTCAGGAAGCGATGGTCCAGGGCTAAACCTCTGTTTGCAAGCCACGGAGCAGTAAACCTGGGACCCTCACCACGGTACAGTGATTTACTAATGCTAGACTTAAACTTGATTAGGGCTGTACCTTGGTTCCTGTGAAAATTTAAATGGCTTGTTTTATTGGGAAATTGCTTCATTAGATAATATATCTCCAGAACAGGCATTGTTCCAAGCCAAAGATTCATTTTTTTTTTCTAGTACTCTGTGCACTAAGCACATTTAAAATGCTGTTGCTACAAGGATTCATTTAGTGGAGAAAATAGCAACAGTTGATGCAACTTTATTTTTATCATAACTTTAATTCACACTGGGGCAGGACAGTCAGTTATGTTCTGGAGAAAGAAAACTTACATTACCTGTTGTATGCATAGTCAGGAAAATGTTCCCTGACTACTTCTGTTGGGCTCTAAGGATCTCAATTCAGCTATTGTCAACTGGGTTTTTCATTCCAGGTGATAGCGAATACCAAAGGGAACTTGGAAAGCCATCACTGACAACACAAATTCATTTATGTCATTTGCTCTAAAATTAGCATACATATACATATATATACATACATATATATTAGCTATACATATATATATTATACATATATATTAGCTATATATACACAACTACATGCTACACAGTTGAGTAGGGCTTTCTGTAGGCCAGATATATGGAATGTACATTGTGTTGTCCTCAACACAACATACAAACAGTGCTCATCCTCCCACACAAGTTCTCCAACACATTTTTTCAGTTATAAGAATTACAACAAAATGAAAACTTAAAACATGAAACCTAAATACTTTATCACTAAATAAAACAGTTCAGAACATCATCAAATGAAAGATGGCATAGAGGGGCATAATTGTGGAGTGATAATCACAAACTGCTTTGTGGAAACACAAATGGCTATAAGCTAACTCCTTCACTATAGTAGATTTTTACCTATCACTTACATTTTTTCTTTGGTAGTTATTTCTACTCAATATCTGCTGTCAATATGTGTACAAATTACTGAAGGAAGGAGAGACATTATCCTCTAATGGACATCCAACTTAATATTAGAGGATGATAATCCTAGTTACTCAGAAGGCTGAGATCTGAGGATGGCAGTTCAAAGCCAGCCATGCAAGAAAGACTGTGAGACTTATTTTCAATTAACCACAAAAAAGTCAGAAATGGAGTTGTGGCTCAAGTAGACCCTCAGCTTTGAGGGAAAAAAATTCAGTCCAGGCCCTGAGTTCCGAGTTCAAGCCCTGAGACTGGCACACACACATAATAGTTGGCAGTTGTCTAAGAATGTCTAATGTGTGGAATAATGCACAAGAAATAAAGTATATAGTCAATACATTCTTGTTTAATCAATGCTCTTCATTTTATTCCTTGTTGTGTCAAAATTCCATCCTTGTTAATCAAGGAATTTAAGTTATGTCTACTAGTCACAATTCCTTGAAAGAATTTATTACTTAAATAAAATGTGATTGGATTTCAAGAATCTGAGAAATCGCTGAGGATTTAACTCTGAGAAATGGGATGCATTGGGTTGTATCCAATTCCTAAATATGGTGAAGGTACATTTCCCAGATATCTCATACTATTCATTGAGCAAGACAAATGCATGAAGAACTCTTTAGCTACTAGTTCTTGCAATGTTTTGGCACAAATATTCTCCATTTCATTTTAAAAGTACTGTTAAACTTACGTTGAACTATGTGTCCTTCAGATTTGCTTTTTAGTCGGCTTTCAAATGGCAGAAGTATGACTTTTCCTACTTCCTGCTCCAAACCTACATTTAGCATAATGAACTACAGAGTAATTTCTAATGACAATAAACAATCTAACAAACCATCAAAGTTTTATAGCTAAAAGGAATAAGACTTAGGTTCTGACATCAAGGAGATACAAAATATAATCACAGAAATTAAGTTAAATTACATAAAACAATTAAGGGAAATTAAGTGCTATGATGTATAACAGCATTTCCCAAAATAGCTATGAAATGTTAATAGATGTTTCATTTTTTTAAATAAAATAAAATGTTTTCATGGTCAAATAAGTTTAGGAAAATACTTCATAAGATATTACTCTCTTGGCAATTTCTAATTTCCATTAGTAAATTAATGACTGAAAAGTTTTACAGCAAAGAAAACGGTTGTACTTTTTGGTTACCCAGAATTTCTTTCATCATGGAAGTTTTCATTAAAATTTTCTTTTATTAATCATAAACATTTCAATCAGGGGAAAAGTGAAAATATGACTCAGTTCCATTGACAACATTTATGTAACAGACATTAACAGGTTCAGCTATTTTAATCTCAGTAATAATAAAACATGGTTTTTTAAATAAATTAAGGCCATCTGATATTCTTTTTCACCTCCTTCTTTCCCCAGGTGTTAAACATCATTCTGTGTGTATGTGTGTATGTGTGAGAGAGAGAGAGAGAGAGAGAGAGAGAGAGAGACAGCATATAGAGAGAGCATATATATATATATATATCACTTTGTAGTATTAAATTGTGATTCACATATGTCTAACCTTTAAATCTATATATCTCTCTTTTTGAATGTATAAAAATAATGTAATAACGACATTTCCTTTCCTATCCTAGCAAATCATTTGTTGCTTTTAATTCTGATTTGTTCAATTTATTCAACAAGGCTTGAGTTATACCTATGCCAATGCATACAGACTGAATTGTCTGTTTTAATGAAGAAGTGATACCACCATATAAATAGACCACACAAGCCTTATTTCATTTGTTTCTCATGAAGAAAGGATTTTTACACTGAGATTTCTACATGGAATCCACACACTAATAATAGCGAGTTTGAATCGTGCCTCTGCCCCGTGCGCTGTGTGCTCTCCATAAGCTACTTCTGCCTTTTGGGACAGAACACAATGGCTGGACTTCTGTTGTCCAGCTGTTGGACCTGAATTAGACAGAAAATGTAACAGGCCCAAGGCTTTGGTGCCGGGTGAGCCAGGCTGGCCTTGCCCATTACAGTGTGCTCCTCCTCTGCTCTGTAAAAATAACGTCTTCTTCTGTGACTCCCTAGCAAGAGTTTTTGTTTTCTGACAGATACTTACTATGTATCCTGGACTGGCTTCTTGTGATCCTTCTACCTCTGCCTCAAGAATAGCTGTAACTAGTCAGATAATGTGATGTCAGGAAAATGAACCCTTAGATGTGTATTTTAATGTTTTTTTCTTTCATGCATGTGTTTCTAACGCATTTATAAGATTATCTCTTTGTTGCTTTGTATGTCCCTCCCCCACAGTATAACCCCTGCTTTCACTATATTTGATGTCAGTATAACTTGAGGAGGAGATGGGGAAAAACCAGTTGTTTAAGGATAAAGGTGGACCTGTTGCACAATGAGAAGTACAAGTTGTCATGTCCAAAACAAGCTTTACAATGTTGGTGTGGGGGGGGAGGGGAAGGGGGGGAAGGAGAAGGATTGGGATTGGGGGGGAGGGGGGAGGCTGGGAAGGGATGTGAAGGGTAAACAAAGGAGGAGGCTGCAATGCTTGGTAAGAAATGTACGCATTATCCTGCCCATGTAATTGTAACCCCTCTGTACAGTATGTTCACAAATAAAATAAAATTAAATTAAATTAAAAGAATAGCTGTAACTAGAGACATATAGCTCATGCCAAATGACATTTTAATGCTGCATTTGAGCTTGATACTTTATTAATTTTGATCTGTATTACCTAAAATGATGCTCATCATGGAAGAGCTGCTGATTCTTGACAAGTAGACATTAAATGAGTGACTCAAATTCAGAACATGTTTCTGCTCTATAATTATTCTGAACGTTCATACTTGATACATTATATTAAACATTGTCATAACACATGTCTGTGCTTAATTGCCAAAATGTCACATGGGGACCAGGTGTTAACATTTTCTCACAATCAAGGTAAATGAATCAATGATACAAAATTAACTATCCAATAACCTGCTGAGGATATCTGTATTGTTTCTGGAATTTACTATTCACAACATTATGGCAAACATCCTTTTACAGACGTGCTTGCTCTAAGTGAGCCAAGATGAAACAAACATGGAAAATCCCTAGGAAAGAAAAGACAGAACTGAATTGTTCCCTGACAACAAAGCTGGGGCTTTGAGATGTTCCCAAGCTGAGGTTTGGAGCTGCTGGTTCAGGAGAGAGGCCCCGGAGTGGGTTTCCGCCCATACTGTCGCTGCTTTGCCCCCAAACACCTTATTACCCATGCTAAGTGAGGACAATGCATTACTGAGAAGTTCCCATGCCTAGACCAGCAGCTGCCATCTGTCAGTAAAGTGGTTTTTCCAGTTGTTATCTATAGGTAGTTTACAGATCAGTTTGTGAGTACAATGCATCTTCATCAGTGTCACCTCTTCCCTCCTTCTCCCGCATCTTTGCCAACCCACCTGTCCCCTCAATTTCCCTAGTTCCATTTTCACGTGTGTCTGTTGAATATTATGTCTGCATTTACCCCCACTTCCTCTCTCAGTTCATCTGACCCCATCCACTTGACTCCTCCCCAACCCAAGTCCTAGCTTCCTGGTTTTCATTTTGGCAAACTGTGAGTTGTGCAAAAAGTCACACCCGCAGACACCATTCGTCCACATGTCGGTGTAGAGATGCACATGACCCTATGTATGTTTGCATATTCTGAGGCGTGCATAAAGTTGGGAACTTGGAAGTTCTCAATGATCACGGTGCCAGAAAAACCAAGTGAGCCTGATGTACAAAGAAATGTCACAGCTGCAAGTGCAGACTGGTCACAGAGTGGGTCAAAAAACTTTTCTGTTGTTTGTACTTTCCGTTAACAGGCTTTATTTTATTGAACAGCTTCCAAGTCTCAGAATCATTTCAAATTCTCTTTGAAGTCCACCTACTTGGCAAAGCAATGTGAGGTTCACAACCTTCCCTCTGTCTGCTCTTCCCACAGCCTGCTTCCTGCTCTTAGCCTAGAGACCTGTCAGCTAGGGCACTGTCTCTGGGCCCATTTCATCTCACATTAAATACTATGCACGTTTACACAGACTTATCAATAACAAACAAGGGCAGAAATAACCTAGAACCCAGCTTTTGTCCATGAAATCCATGGCCATGAAAAATAAAAATGTTATCAGTAGAGGTCTCCAGGGGCTGCTTTATCGAGAAGACAAGACTTTGGTTTGCAAAGAATCTGCTGTCTGTACTACAGTTGTATCGATTGTTTTTTTTTGTGCCATTACTGGGGCCTAAATTCAGGGACTCGAGTTTTCCCTCAGCTTTTTTTGCTCCAGGCTGGTTCTACTGCTTGAGCCTGAACCACAGCTCCATTTCTGGCCATTTGGTGGTTCATTGGAGTGAAGAGGTCTCACAACCTTTCCTGCCTGGGTTGGCTTTGAATTGTGATCCTCAGATCTCAGCCTCTTGAGTAGCTAGGATTACGAGCATATGCAGTCAGCACCTAGAGAAGAGTGCTGTTATTTTAAAAGCAAACAACTTCTATCCAATGCTGTAAGAACTGAGCCTTAGCCAGTCACAAAATATGTGACTGTTTTGATTTCTCCATTGTACGTTTTAATAGTTTTCTTGACTCTATGAAGAAAATCAAGGCGAGGAGATGGTGACAGATGTCCTGTTGTCACCAAGAAGTGGCTTGACCAGTGCCTAATTCTGCCCTTAAGTGTGGGTTATAGCTGCAAAGGCTTGGCTTTGCTGTGGCTCTGCAGACCAATTACAGACGCCCAAGCCGAGGGAGCAGCTCTCTCTCCCTGAGGAGGAGATGCCTCAGGACCCCGGCCAGATTTTAAACTACTGACTGTCTCCTAGCAGTGTCAACCCATGTTTCATAAAACAAAATCAATCTTCAGGGACTTGAAACATGTCATCTTTGTTATGTATAAGCAAAAGGTATTTCTCACATGTTTGTAGAGAATTCTCTTTTTACTTTATAATTATTACATTGCATTCATTCATATAGGAAAAACTTTAAATATATATATATATATATATATAATGTATAGGATGGCATGTAAAAAGCAGCCCAATATAATTTATCTGTTATCATATTACATGACATGCTTCTCCATTTAAATAAAAGTGGGAAAGAATTAGATGCTTCAATATTTTGAAGAGTACAATACCACTGCCCTTGTGATGTAGAATTGTGACTCTTCACAAAACAAATCAGTTCGCTTGGGGGCTTCCCTACAACAATTATGATTTGTAAGGCAAGTTCTACGGGTATAAATTGCCCATTCATTTTTCTAAAACACCCCCTAAACAAGTTTCAAGTACACAAAAAGGAAAATATATAGACCAACTTGCCAGCACTTTGTTTCAGTGGAAAGATAACAGACAATCTGATCTTTTATATATAGAATTTTTTTCTACGTTCACTTTCATAGTAACTATTGTCACAAATTAGAGAAGTGATCATAGTCAGAAAACTGGGAGCTAAGTACTTAGAAATACAGGCATCTGCTTATACATTAAGGCCAACAGATTTGGCATAACAGTGTGAAAAGTCTGTTGATAGGGTTTCATGTTTTACACTATGATCACCCAAGAAACTACCACAGACAGAGATCTACTGCAGTATCAAAGAGAAATATTCACAATTAGCAGACCATTTTGCTAGAATACGCTTCATTTTCGACAACACAAATACGCATCTCTTCCTGTATGTCAACCACAGCAAACCTCAACTGTGTGGGCAGAAGCAGGCATGGCAGCCTAGCTTTCTATGAAGCCAAACATTCAAGACGTTGACATCTAGAAAACATCTTCGTTCATATGTAATATTCTTTTGCTATGGGAAACATTTTCATTAAAATGTATGAATTTTAATTATATAGGTTTGTTGTTTGTTTGTTGGTAGTACTGTGTTTAAAATTGGGGCTTCAGACTTACTAGGCAGGTGCTTAACCCTTGAAGTCATGCCCTTAGACTCTATTGCTTTGACTTATTTTTTAGATAGGAACTAATGTTTTGGTCTGGGAACTTGCTTCAGACAGTGATCCTCCTCATTAAATCTCCCTCATAGCCGGATCACAGCTTGACTTATTAAGATTAGGAGAGAAGATGGCTTATTAACATGTTGTCCAGGTTTTTTCAAACTGCTAACTTCTTGATCTTTGCTTTAAACTAAGTAAAGGCTACAGTGAGCCACTGTGTCATGCTTATTTTTAAATAAAATTTTAAATATTTCAATTACTAGCTTGTAAATACTAATAGATAAAACCTCCATCCATACAAGCTTTTGAAAGGAGTTCCCAATAAATTTTAAGATCATAAAAAGATCTCCTGACCAAAATACTTGAGAACCACTGAATAAGATCTTGCAGTTTTAATAAAAATAACCCCAAGTCTCAGCTGCTACAGCACAGGAATCTATTCTCATTAGGACAGGACATATCCACTGGTACAGCACAGGAATCTGTTCTCATTAGGACGGGTACTGGCTGAGAGAATGTGTCCCTTGTTTTCCCAAGAAGCCAGGATCGGGGAGATTCCATTCCATCAAGCTTCTACACCCACAAAAAACAAAAACAGAGCTGTGGTAACACATGAAAGGTTCCTGAAGGCTTATCTAGAGTATGCATGTTATTTCTACTCATTAGTCATCAGCCCAGGAAAGCCAGGCAGCCACACCTCACAGCCCTGGGAGATGCTGGAATGTCAGATTTTGCCAAATGCCCCAAAGGAAGTTGGGAAATAATCTGTGAGCAGAACTCACCGTTACCTTACATGCCATCTCCAAGGCAGGGACACCAAGCGCTGAGCTGAAACTTACTCTGAGCTGAGTCTTAGCTCCAAACCTGTGTTAGTTTCCCATTTCTGCGGGAACAAATTTCTACCAAGTCTGTGGAAGACTGTAATCTTAAAACAACTGACCTGTTTTTGTCTTATAATGACAGAGGTCAGAAGTCAAGGTTTTCCCAGGTCTGCCTTCTCTCTGGAGCCGCTCAGGACAAGCAGCTTCCTGTCCTTCCCGGTTCCTAGAAAACACGGGTCCTGTGAGATGACTCTGTATCGGTACTGATTGGGTGCCAGCCATGGAAATGCGCTGTTCTAAATGCTGAGGATAGCGAAGGGAAACAAAAGTGGAAGTCCCAGCTGCCATTGAGTCTACAGTCTCCTACAAGGACCACACAACGAACAAGCAGCCCAACACACACTGGTTAATAGAGAGATCTGCAAAATGAAGGAAATAAAATGTCTCTGAAATAATGCAAGAAGTGCTATTTTAAATAACATGGCCCCACAGGCCTCTCTGATCAGACTACAAGTACACCCCAGGATAAAATGAAGAAACTGGAGGAAGAATACTAATACACAGGCATTGGAAACAGTAATGGGAGAGGCCATAATGTGGAAGGCTCTTTGGCTCCAATGATCCCTGCACTGGCTTGAGACCAGGGGAGGGGAGGAAGGGAGAGACAGCCAGCCTAGCATTGCCAGGAATATCATTTATATGTAGCTTTTACTCCAAGAAGCCAGAAAGCCATTTACGTAAAGGAATGCTATGAAACTGATTATATGTTTGAAGGCTTACAGCAGCTAGTAGAATAAAGTCCTGGGGCCCAGGGTAAGAAGCCAGAAGACTAGTTTGAAGACAATTATAGGAATTTTAGAAGGAGGAGATGCTGGTTTCAATTAGATCCATTGGGCAGAGATTGGGAGAATTACAGCCTACTGGACACAGGTAGGAAATAAAGTCAATAGCTACACTGGTAGAGTCAATGGAATATAAAAGGTTTATTACGAAGAATAGTCACTCTTCCAACCAGGGAAGAAGAGATAAGGAAGACAGCAAGAAAGGAAGGGAGGGAAGAAGTGGGTAAATTCTGTAACTTAGGCAAGTCCTCCCATGTCAGTGGGAAGAATGATGAATCACATACATAGGCAAAACATGCCTAGCTAGTCTCAAAACCTAGGAAGGGTATTGGGCAAACTCTCCGCGTGGGGCTGCTTAGATGCACCTCAGCAGCGTCTATGAGAAGTCATTTCCCTTTTAGGAGTCCAAGTTGGCGATGTAGCTTTCAACATTATTACAACATGATTGATTGTTATCTGGTCTGCACTTGAACAACATGATCCTGTCCTTTTCTGAATGGAGTACTATGTGTAGCGTTGATTTTTTTTTTAACAAGCCTATATGAAGGTCACATTTGCTATCCATCCTGTAGGCTCAGACCAAGGAGGAAAGAACTGTGAGCTAAACCAGAAGACCAGCCTGAAGTGGGCCTTTTACAAGCACAACTCCTAGAATTTCCTGGCATCGTCGACAAAGGCCAGCTAGTTCCTCTTCAAAACAGTCCTATCAAAGCAGTTGCTAAGGCAGACTGGGACTGGCAAATATATAGATTATTCGTCTGCTCCTTGATGTCTGAGAACATTCGCATAAGCGCTATTTTTGTTTTTGTTTCTTCTCTGTTTCTATAGGCAGATGTTAGATCCTGAGCCAGGCTGCGTGAGAACAGATGTGAGAAACACGCACTGGCTGCACAGAGCCAACTTCTACTTTCCCCTCTCTACTCTTCATTGAAACAGGGCTGCCTCCCCTGCATGGCTACCCTTCCCCCCGGCTCCTGCCATCTCCCTTAGTCCGTGGAAGCATCCCCCCCCCAAGGTCTGCATTCACCTTGTCCTGTGTCCTCTCCACAGAGCCACAGGAGCCATCCTCTCCCCATCCACCCAGGGAGCACGTGTCTCCTGCCTCGACCCGCTCAGAGGTGTGCACTGTGTTCACAGGGTGATGAACAGCCAACGAAGGCCCGCGCCAGCCTGCGGCTGGGCTCCCCACCCCCTCTGCAGCATCCTGCTCCGTGGCCCTTCACTCTCCCTTCCAGAAACAGCTCTGCTGCCTCCCAGCCCAAGGCCTGGAGCACCAGCTGTTCCCCTGCTCCGAGCCGCACCGTCCTCCCGTCTGTCCTGGGAGGCTCTCTCCTTCCATCTGGAGCATGCGAGGAAAATGCTCTACCGCTCTATGTCTCCAGGCCCTTTTGTTGGGTATTTTGTTTTTGAGTCAGGGCTTTGCCACCTTTTCCTGGACTGTTCTTGAACTTAGGGATCTTCCCACTGCCACCTCATGAGTTGTTGGAATCGCAGGTGTGCATTTCCAAGTCCAACCTTTATCATCATCATCATCATCATCATCATTATTATTATTTATTGTGACCTTTCATCTGAGAAAGGGCAGCTGCATGTTTGTTAAAGTTATTTTCAGAGTTATTGTTGTAACCTTTTCTTACAGATACAGCATAATTGACTTCTTACTAGAAATAAGATCATTCACTCTTAAGATACATGCTCTGGAGGAAGTCAGAATTCATTCTGTAGCATTTTCTGGCTCAGCATTAGTACTACCAATCAACTACATGTGTGACCATTTCTAGGGACCATACCAATGATGGAATCCATGAACAATCTGTTCAGCAATGTCCAACAAAAAAAACTGGCTATTCCATGAGCCAGTTGGTGATTCAACGGAAGTCTTTACCCACCTAAAAATCAATCTTTCGTCTGCTATCTGATGACAGCCCCTAAGTAATAACTCAGAGACAGATAAAAGCCCACCAAGAGTTTAGGTCATCCACTTACTCAGAACAAACTACATTCTGCTTTCCTTGCCTCCAGACAATGTCAACAATTTTTACGACCTTCAAATAAAACAAAATTTGAAACAGAGATGTGATGCCCTATGCCCGTTATGCAATCTGCTCCCTATTTCTGTGCCTTCACAGACTTCAGGCCCCCATGCGAAATCCTGTGGATAAATGGGAGCTAACTTTATGGCAGTATGGCCACAATGACCCATCTGCTTTTCTACAGTTGCAATTCTTGGTTAAAGAAAGAATTTGACAAAATTCAACAATAGCAGTTTTTTCATCTACAATCTATAAAGACATTGTCTAGAAATTTAGAAATTAAAACCAGAAATGCTTTCTGAAATATAAAACAGAGAGAGCAAAGTAAGGCAGGCAATTATTAAGGGGTACCCACAGAAATGAGTTATCAAATCAATTAGCATTATTTATATAAAAATATTAAGTAGAAAACTTTGTGAGTCCAGTGTGTTTCTTTTAATCTACATACAGATAATTGGGAACTTGGGTTTTGTAGTATTAATCTGTTAGTAATTATATTTCCCCTCACGAAACTGAGCAATTATTCTATAACTGTACAGGATCAACAAGAGAATTTATCTTGAGGGATAGTCCCCACAAACTAACACATAGTACTAACTCAGTAAATTACTATTTTGATAGCAATTACCTGAGTCAATAAATAATATGTGTGTAGATATTCCCTAAGCTCAGCACTTAATTATCTTTCTTTTCTGGTAAAACTCTTCCATGGAAATCTCAAATGAGATTAGTCATTCACGATCAATTCTAAACAAGATTCCAAAGTTTCTCTGACTCTTTACTTCTAGACTAGTTCCAACTCACTCCAAAATATTTCCAACTTAATAGCCTACAATGTTCTCCAACTTCTTATATCTGCATTCTATTTTTTGTCATAGTTCAGATTTAGATGAGAAGGCTCTGTTAAGTTCTGAATGTAGCAGGCTCTGTTCTAGTCCTTCTTTGACTAATTTTCTACAACAAAGACTTTTCAGGACCAAGAGGCCTCATCACTATACAGTTGCTTGATGATTCCTCGGTTTTGTGAAGGAAAATACAATACTAATAGATGAATACTACCAAACCAAACTTCCCAATTATCTGAATGAAGATTAAAAGAAACACACTGGATTCACAGAGGCTTCTATTTAATAGTTTTATAAATAGTGCTGAATGGTTTGATAAACAGCCCTGATTGATTGGATGAATCCTTTTTCTGGGTATGTCTTGATAACTAATGGCCCTCTTCTTTTCTCCATTTTTTTTTCTATTTCAGAAAGCATTCCTAGTTTTTATTCCTGAAAACTTCAAGCTGAAAAATTGCTAAGCAGGGAAAAGATAAATGAGTATTATTCATACAACAGATAATCCACCACCTGAAAATCAACAGAAGACTATGTCAATGTTGTCTTCTTCCTTTTGAGAATTCAGCATCTTATTTCCCTCTAAGAAGCCAAATTGTTTCTCCAAGAAAATGGACATGGCAGCTGCACATAGAGCGTGATTCCTGGGTCTTCTTAGAGTCCAGGCTGTCATGCCACGCCTGCCACTGAAAAGCTTCTATCAGAACTTCCGAGGAAATTAGGAAGACTCAGTCAGTAGCTTGTCACTCCCTGAGGGTGGTGATTCCTATGTCATCAACCCATGCAACTCTAGGCAGGAAAAGGAACCAAAGTTTGGGAAACATTGATTTTTTTTCTCTTCTGTTTCTGGAAGAATCTACTAGGTTGCACAAGTCAGTTACATTCTTAGATTTCACTTTCTTCTTCCCATCTGTGGGCTATCTCAGTGGTAAAACCAAAACTTGCTAGTAACTTCATTGTTGGCATAACTGTTCAATATTCTCCCCCCAACCCGTGACCTATCTGTTTGTCCTGACTCATAAGGCTACCTGGTTCTGGAAATCATGGTAAAGAAAGAGAAAAACAACCTGGTAACTAATGAGGTATGTTCTCTTGAATGATGAAGTGAAATAGCTGATTACCATTCAGTGATAACTTCAGGAAGAGACCTCGGGAAGTCTCCTGGTACATCCTGGAAAGGTCTGGATCTCAGCTAAGAAATGCATAATATCTGGAGTATCCCATATTTATCTTACCTAAAATCTTAAGTATTTTCTTTTTTTCAGAATTGCTCATTTAACTAGATAATCCGTATATATTTCAAAAGAAATTTCAAAATTGTAAAAGGATATTCAAACATATATCTACATATGTGTATATGTATGTGTGTATATGTGTGTGTATACATATATATATATATATATATATATAAATGATTCTTTTCTAACGCTAACAAACAGCTAGGCACAGAGTCAAACTTGACACAATTTAGAAAAAAGTAATTATTCATAGCCAAAACATTTTTGTAAACAAGAACTGTATTTTATGCTTTCATGCATGTTGACTTTCGTTGCTATTCAAGTGAACTTTATACTACGTTTGTACTCCCATCTGTTATGATTTTTTAAATTGTATTGCTATCACAAAAGGTAGACAACCGTGCATTTCTTTTACCTGAGGGATTTGAAATGAGCCATGTTTCCCCAAATACGTTTCCGACGTTGGCCACATACTCAGTGTAGAGTTTAGCCACACTCCCCATCTTGTAGTGCCCCCGCATGCCCCCTGGATGTTAAGGAGCTAAGCTGAGGCCTTTGAATGCACCCCTTAGAACAGAGCCGTGTCCACAGTGCACACTCTTCTGTATCACAGAAGGTAATCATTAACACCTATGAAATAAATTTTACAGAACAAGTTGAAGGTACTTACACTTACAATCCAATAAAAGTAGTACGATGCTTTTAAGTGATTAATTGTTCTGAATGCTACCCTTTCCTGCTGTCTAAAGAGATTTCTTGGTGGAAACCAAAGAATGTAAGATTTAAGAGAAAGGTCATGAGCCACTTCTCCAAGCCTGAATGAATCCTTCAGCGTGCGGGAATTCCTGCATTGCTTCATGAACGTGGTCACACTGACCACAGAGTGTAGAAGGAGGGGAAATCAAGTGCCTCGCGTCTCCCACACACGCTGTGGTCAGCCCACACGGGCACTGAGAGCTGCAGCTGAGCTGCCCTGGGAGCCGGGTGGCTGTGGGATCTCCATCCTCTCCTAAAGTGCTTTTCTACTTCTGCTTCCCCGCTTCCATTCAACTTTATTCCAAGGCTATCCTAGGAAGTACATAGTTCTTAGACTGTCATAAAAACAACTATAGAGATTATCCAGAACTGTGTACCCCTGTCTGCCTACCCTCTCTAGTAGCCTCGACCCATAATCAGGGGGTTGGAAACAGGGCCATGAGACTCAGTTCATCCTTCAATGACTAGCCAGTCACCTAGGTGACAAGTATCATAACTTGCAGGAAATAGCGGGTGACTTGGGCAGCTGGGCTTAATTAACAAGATAAGAGTGCAGTTCATAGGTAACAAAAAATAGTTTGGGTGGCAAGATGCTGAGTTCTGGGTGCTCAGTAAAAACAGAACTCTATAGATGATGGTGATGGAACATGGGAAAATAGAATGTGGTAGGATCAGAGAGAATATGGACAAAGTTCTTACAGGAAAATCCCAGTACATGCCATGAACAGATACTAAGAACCTATGACTACCTAAATGATCAAGGGAAGAGGACTAGTCTTGAGTGGACAGTGAGAAGAGGGAGGGGGAAGAGAGAGGGAGAGGGAAGGATGAAAGGGTGGGAGTAGGAGAGAAAAGAAGGGAGGAGAGAAAAGAAGAGGAGAGGAAAGAGGGAGAGGAAGAGAAGGGGAGAAGGAGAAAGAGGGAGAGGTGAGAAAGAGGGAAAGAATGAAAATAAAAACAACTACACCACGAAAACCTTAGAAATTAGCAAATCTTCCAAAATGGAGTAACTGATGCAAAATGGAATAGTTCCAAAATAATTTCAAATTAGCATATCTTACAATTACAACAAAACTTACTTAGACTCTTTCAAATCTTGGTTTCAAAGGGAACACAATAGGATTCAAAGCTAGCTTTTAGAATACAAAGGTTCTTAGGAAAATATATTACTCTCCATCCCCTCATTAACTTTAAGAAACATCAGATGGCTCTGGGTACCTTAAAAATAACAACAAAACCCTCATCTAAACCAGAAAATTTTGGAAAGCAAATATGATCATTAGGCATGACCTTTGTAGGAAAGAAATCAAAAGAGCACAGCTTGGTTTTGATTGCTAATCATCCACTCAGCCCTCTTACAAGTGGCGTCCCAGACTCCTTCTTTGTGAACATTAGTTTCTAAACACTGAACATATTCAACACCCACTGCTAAATTGGTTAAATCCACATGGCAAGAAGGGGAGCCAACAATCTGGAGTGTGCTAAAAATGATAATTCATGAAAAACAAGCTATTGCAAACTCTGTGACAAGATAGAAAAGTATAAAATAATAATTGTTGACATTCAAAGCCTGACCTAGTAAAGTCATTGGTATTGTACATGCATGTGTACATTATGCATATCAAAAATCAAAAATGCATGAATGTATTTAGTAGTTGCAGAAAATGAGACTGATGCTAACTATCACCTGAAGGAGCCTGAAGGATTCTTTTATAAACACTGGAAGAGTATTGAAAGGTGAACCTTGGCCAACTTTTTGCCCTGTTTTTATTTAGATATTTACAAAAAATTATTGTGCCTATGATTCCATCTGCACTTTAAAATTCTAATATTCCTCAGCAGAACAGAGTCAATTCACAGGCTACAAACAAGAATGAAAATAAAAATACTTTCTCCAGAGTTGTTTCAGCAAAACAATTTTCCCACTCAAATACCACTTCTTCCAGTATAGATATTGCAGGGAGACTTTTACACTTGTAAGCTACATATACATTCTCATGCCAAACAAAGTAAAAAAGTTAGTAAGAGTGAATTGGTTATAGTAAAAACAGAGAGAAGTAGTGACAATGTAGAGGCTAGAAATTGGATCACTTATTCCTAAATAAAGCAATTTATCTATGGATATATATGTGTGTATGTGTGGTGTGCACACAGATAGGGCTCTATGAATAATCATATTATATATACATACATATTTCAAAGGCAACTCAATATATTTCAACAAAAAGGTTAAAACAAAATAAGAAAAAAGAAAGTGAAAAAAGGAAGAAAGGAAAAGGAAAAAAATTATATCAATTTGATGCTGATCTAGTCACACCACTTTCTATGTAAATGCAAAAGAAATAGGCTTACACACACACACACACACACACACACACACACACACACACACACACACACAGCACCCTAAGGAAATGTTCAGTTGTTAATTATAACTTCCAGATAACAAATGTGGACTATCACTGTTCCTCCATTCTCCAACCAAGAACTCTGGATTATCTCCAGGTTGGAAACACAGACCTGCTTCAGGCTGCTGACACCAACTGCGAGATGTTTGCTGCTTTGTTACCCAGACACCTGAGGGTCCGGGGACGTCATAAAACAGCCAGATGGCATTTATTTTGCACATCTACATGATAATATCACAACAACAAAAAATGTTCCCAATTGGAGAAGAACATGTTTCAATGTGTATTTGCATGAAAAATTTTACCAAGCAAGATGTTCTACATTTAAAGATCTATTGGCATTAAGTCAAGGCATCGATGAGATCAATTCTGATTGCTGGTAGATGAATTTGGTGTTTGTCACAGTAATGGAGCTCAACTGCATTAATTGACTAATCTGAGCATTAGGTTCAATCAAAACATTTGATCAGTAGCCTTGAGGAAAAAATGCTATTTAAGCTGTGTACAATGGCACATGCCTATAATTCCAACAATGAGGAAGAAGACGCAGGAGGATCATGAGTTCAATACTAGGTAGGGTTACCTAGCAGACCCTGCTGAAAAAGAAAAACCCACCTTTGTATGTGGTTGCTCTTTCTATTCACTATTCTTATTTTACTTGAAGTCTATTTTACTATTTACTGCATTCTCCTTTTTATTTAAGTTTCTCAGTCTTTGGTAACAAACCCAGCCTTGGGCAAATTGAACAAACACTATATTCATCTTTTATTTTTTAACAAAGTTGATAGTTTTGTTTTATAGATTCTAGTTGGATTTCTTTTTTGTTTTGTTATTTGGTGTTTGTTCTCTTTCTTACTGTGTTGTTATATTATTTTTGTATGAGTACTGGGACTTAAACTCAGGACCTCATGCTCTTGCTCAGCTTTTTCACTCATAGCTAGCACTCTACCACTTGACCCACCTCTCCATTCTGGCCTTTTGCTAGCCTATTTGGAGAGAAAAGTTTCTCAGATATGTCTGTCTTGGCTGGCTCCAAATGATCAGATCTCAGCTTCCCGAATCACATAGGTTGTAGGCATAAACCACCGGCACCAGGCTGGTCTGGTTCTTGTCTCATTTTGTAGTCCAGATTTGTCTCAAACTCTCTACCACCTTGCCTCTGCCTCTCAACTCCTGAGATTACAGTCATGTATCATCATGCCTAGCATCAAGAGGATAGATAATTCATATTAGGTTTTCTGTGTTTAAATAAATGTTTGAGTTCTAACTGCTGATAAGATTTAGATTGATATAATAATAAAACAATTTCTATTATAGAAAGAATATGGAAATCCGTATCAGAAAGTGAATAAATCATTCCATTTTCTCATGTGTGAAAATTATGTATGAAAACCTAGCAGATATATTGACTCGTGTCTGAAATAAAATGTATGCTTCTGTTAATCTATAAATGATATTTCTCTCCCTTAATTAATCACACAAGAGAACTGCTTACAATAGTATCTGAAACTTAACCCAGGATAATGGAATCAACTAGCAAAGACTAAAATGTTATGAAGTACTTTCTTGGGCTATAAATTATAAATTGGGTTTCTAGAGCTGAAACTCTTTGACACTTGTTCCTTCTTTTCAAAAATCTATTTCTACTCATCTCATTTCCCTCTTAAATTGGGAATACTATACAGCAAGAAAGCCATTTTTCCAAATCAACAATAACTATAGTACTCTCTAAAAATATAACCTAGTACAATTAAATAAGATACTGCATCTACCAATGAAAATTCACACAGTGAACACTCTTTTGCACAGTAGAAACACTATAAATCTGCCTTATTCAAATACACATTTATTGGTTGGGTAGTAAGAAAAATGGAAGCAGATGTTCAGAGAAAAGAAAAATGAGTATTTATATACTCCAAACAGTATTTTTCCCATTATCTTGGGTGAAAATAAAAGCCCTCTGGAAAATGTCATTATTCTAAGGCCTGAAACTACATTCATGGGAATTGGACTCTTCCTACTCAAAGTATTGATGTGAGCATGGGTTAAAATGCATCTTGTTTATACTTACAAATTAAAGCATAATACTCTTAAACTGAAATCTATTAATTCCAAGAGAAAACATTACATTACCATGGTTTATGCTTTCAAGCTTCCCATTTCAACCACTAAGGAAATACTATTTCCAATCACATCAACTAGTATACATTGCTCGGAAGGTGGTTTACCTCCACTGTTTCTGTATTTCTTAGTTAAGTGCGAAGTCTGGTAACTGTGATGGCTTCTATTTTCAAGTCAATGAATTTTATGCACACTCATTACCAATGTCACACGATTAATTTCCCATTAGCATTGTAATCTATTATATTTGCAGATGATAGGCAGAAAATGAAATAGAACTTTTCTTTCTGAGGGAGATAAATCCATTAGTGCAACTTGGAACTGTGCCGCTGGAAGGTCACTTTACTGCCTTGCAGGGTGAGCGTGTAGTGTGGGGGTGGCTTGTTTGTTTATTTTGGTCTGATATTAGGATTCGGCAGCTTCACCCTGCAGGACGGGTCCCCCCCCACACCCTCCTTCACTGGTGGGGCAGCTTCAGCTCTGCATCTTCCACTGTCACTGAACGTTTACCTTGCCCACGATGTTATGTGACCCTGGTTATTTTTAATTTGTAATCTCTGTGTTGTCAACAACCACAGGAACATTTCTGAAATACGTTTAAACTCTACGAGAAAGGCCGACCAGCATCTTGTAAAGAATGGGTTTTAACTTGGCCGTTTGAACTGGGGGAGAAGCTGCCCGCACACCCTCAGACGCTGCCCCACCCCACCCCGCAGGAAGGGGCAAAGGAGGAAAGAAGCAGGTTTTTATTGGGAGACGTTTGTGGGGAAGTAGTCCTGGGAGGATGGCAGCCATCATGGAGGGGAGAGCCGGGAGGGCAGAGATGTGAGATCTTCCTGCAGAGGGTCAGCGGGAGCCGTGTGCAGCCCTGGCTTTGCATGCTGCGGTGTTAAGAGTCCACAGGCCTCACATTCACCAGGACAGCTGTGTGAGTGTGCACTCAAGACCAGACGCGGAAATCCACAGGAGACAAGCTACCCCAGAGGTGCTCTGACTCGGGTTCAGAAGGGGACAGGAGAGGGTGGCAGGAGCCGTGTGCAGGAGCGGGCAGGGGCTGAGCCTCTGCTGAAGCTGAAAGGTAAAAGGCTTCCTCAGGTCATGAAGTAAGTTGCCATCAGAGGCACGCGGAAGAAACTACAGAAATGACCTTGTGCATGGATTGTAGTGCAATACTTATGCAGTACACACAAGCTCTCAGTTCAGTCTCTAGCACTGCCAAATAAGAAGGAAGGGAGGGAAGGAGGGAGGAAGGAGGAATGGATGGAGAGAAGGGAGGAAAGGAGGGAGGGAGGGAGGGAAGGAGGGGATGGAGGGAGGGAGAAAACAAGAAGGGAGGGCAGGAGGGAAGAAGGAGGAAGGGATGGAGGGAAGGGAGGGAGGGAGGGGAGGAAGGAAAGGGAAAAGAAGGAGGGAGAAAACAAGAAGGGAGGGCAGGAGGGAAGAAGGAGGAAGGGATGGAGGGAAGGGAGGGAGGGAGGGGAGGAAGGAAAGGGAAAAGAAAGGAAGGGAAGGGAAGGAAGGAAGGAAGGAAGAAGGAAGGAAGGAAGGAAGGAAGGAAGGAAAGAAAGGATCCCACTAGAACAAGGAAAGTAAAAACAGATTATGGTTTCCTCACTCAGAAAAGATCTCCCCATCCTTGTATTTTCTTCCCTTTGATCCTATGTTGACTCTGGTTAGGTTGGAAGCAACAGCTCCAGAGAGAGCGGGAGAAGAGAGGCCAGAGCACAGATGGACAAGGCTGACATATCAACTCCCCCAAGACAGAGGCCCAGGGAAGCCGCCCTCGCTGGAGGGGAGCATTGAGTGAAGATCCAGTGTGGATGAATATACTGGAGCAGACAACCTAGCTTGTCACTTGAGACTGCATTTCATGAAGACAGCGACCTTAGGACTTCCGATTATCCAGGAGTAATGAACCTGGGGAAATACCTATCCAGTAACAGAGGAAAAAACTTCTACTGAATTGATTTTCCATGAACACAGAAAACAAAGCCATGTGAGTTTTCTGAGCACATTACAGAAGCTGTGTAGGTTATCATTATGAAATCTAAAGTTTGAATCTGAAAGGCCTAGGTTATTGGTGTATAGAAAACAAATGAGCAAATTTATGGAAGTTTATCTGTACAAATGCCAAAAGAATCATGAGAAAAAGTATTGTAATAAAAGTATATCTAGAAAAATGGCCTTTATATTAATTCAATCCAAAATGATATGAAGATGAAATATAGTAACCTTGCAGCAAATTTATACTCATTTATACAAATTTATACATAATAAAAATAGTAGCAGTAAAAATCAATTCAATTCAGCTATGATACTTACCAGACACTAAGCTGGAAATGAGCTATACAACTTGGGGGGGAGGGGGTTGGAGACGTCAACAGGAAAAACTGGGAGAGAATGAGGGAAGGGGTGACACTGTTCAAAAAGAAATGTGCTCGTTACCTGACATATGTAACTGTAAACCCCTGTACATCATCTTTACAATAAAATGTTTTAATTAAAATGATAGATAGCTGAAGTATTATTGAGCTATTATGTGAAGAATGCTTACAATGGCACTTTAAATAAGACTAAACAACAGAAACTGAGGCACAGAGAAAGTAATCATTTACTCAAGGTCATTGAGAATGTGCTAAGTGACGTTTGGGATCCGCAGATAAAACTTCTAACCCACAAGGGGCGCTGGTGGCTCACGCCTGTCATCCTCGCTACTCAGGAGGCTGAGATCTGAGCATCATGGTTCAAAGCCAGCCCAGGCACGAAAGTCCGTAAGACTCTTATCTCCAATTAACCACCAGAAAATCAAAAGTGGCGCTGTGGCTCAAGTGGTAAAGAGCTAGTCTCGAGCTGAAGAGCTGAGGGACAGTGCCCAGGCCCAGAGTTCAATGCCCCACAACTGACAAAAAAAAGAAAAGAAAAAAGAAAGAAAGAAAGAAAGAAACTTCTAGCCCACAGGGCATTGGTGGCTCAAACCTGTCATCCTAACTGCTCAGGAGGCCGAGATCTGAGATCGCAACTAAAAGACAGCCCTGGCTGAAAAGTCCCATTGAACTCTTATCTCCAATTAACCATCAGAAAACTGGAAGTGGAGCTGTGGCTCAAAGTAGTAGAGCACTAGCCTTGAGCAAAAGAGCTCAGGGACAGTGACCAGGCCCTGAGTTCAAGACCCAAATCTGGATAAAACAAAAACTCCTAACCCATATCTGCTAAGCTGAAGATAAATATAATCAAAAAGGCAAAAAAGACTATCAATCTACCTCAGAGTCCCTGCTCTGAACCAAAAGGCAAACTTACGTTTGGATAATTATTCATCCTGAAGACTTCCTTTACCTTCAATTACATTCAATGCTACCTCATCTGTGTAAAGAACAAGAGTTCTTCAGTCCAGCACAGATATACAGAATGGTTCTCAGTTCAAATAACCAGTGTTCCAAATTTCAAGAAAAATGACTGAGACATTCAGAATTCTCAAACAGTTATTTTATCTAAAAATTGCTTAGTCCAAGAATAAAATGTGCATGTCCCATACTAAGAAGCTAACAGTGAGCTCCATGCATCAGAAGCCCGGCTTCCTATATGTCACATAAGATTTAGGAGAATGAAAATATCATGATTAGATAAGGATATTCTAGAAAATCAACTAAGTAGCAAAAATAGAAATGCTTAAGAATTGGTTAGTAGTGCTGTTAATTAATAACATAGGACAATATTCAAAGTAGTATCCAAACAGTATTTCAAAATAGTCTTAATTTCTCTTGTTAATTTAACTAAAGGTATACCATTTATTCATTACACATCTTGAGGCTACAGTAGAAAAATTCCAAGATGACGCTGAATCCCCACTTCTATTAACTTTCCAAGTTACATAAGCAACATGTGCTTTTTGAATAATATTAATAATCTAAGGTAAAAATTACCAATTTTACCCTCCATATGTGAACACAAAATTAATAATTTGTGATATTTTCCAATGTAAAAATCATCATATAATCATTTTATATAATCATATAATCCCATTATTTCACTTACACCTTCTGTCTTTGTTTCATTCAAGACTCTGAAAAACACTTTCGATTCTGTCTAGTTCTCATTATACAGCAATACATTTTTGTACCCTTTATCTGTGTTCTTTATTCTTCTCCTTCTGGAGCTTTCTCTGTACTTTCCCAAGGCAGCCAGAATGACAAATAATCTCTCCAGAAGTTATACTGTGACATCTACAAATTTTAAAGCTTACCCCCAAGTCAGTGTGTCCAAACGGCACTGCTGAAGTCCCACAGGCCTCTGAGCATTCCAGTCAGACTCTTTCAAACCATGAGACACCTGTCTAAAGACAGAAAGGCCCTAACGTTTCTCCATGCCCTGAGCCTCTCTACGATGTATGGGAGGGTCCCTTGGCTTCTGAGCTCCCTGGCACTTGCAGAATTACCTGGGCAACGATTAAACATTCAACACTTAAAACGGACCTTCCAAAGCTCTGCACTCCTTTCCTGTAACCCAATTAGCAACATTTGGCAACAGAAAAGTGTCCTTCATCCAGTGGATCACTAGCAAGTCACAGAGCAAAGGAGCCAAATGGGCCATTGGAGGTCATGGAGTTTATATCCCATTTTATAGCTCAGGAAAGCTAAATACCATGAAGGTTAAGTGACTTGGCTGCAATGTGTGGAATGACACGCAAACTCTGGCAGGCAGAATAATAAAATTTTTAAAAAAAGACTGCTTTTACATTTCCTAAAAGATGTCATCTCTATGGATTGGCATTGAAAAAAAATTCTCACTTTAAATCATATATTTCTTTAGCAGGAAAACAAATTTGGGCATCAATTTAATACCTGCTGCACTGTATCCAAGCTCTTTTGAGACAAATAATCTGAGAACACATAAGAAGTAATCTTGGACACTGTACTAGTCAGGTAGCATAAACATAATTCCATGTATGGCCACCATGTTTGTTTGAGAACTTGGACTCTTAAAGTCTTCCTCCTTGTCTGGAGAGAGAGCTAGAAGCTAAGGATGATTTGGGCTTAGGCCATTCTTGGGAAGAACTGCCTGTGATCAAAGATAAGCTCAGAGAGAATCCCCAGACAACAGCAATATCCCAAACCTCTCAGCAAAAGCATCAGAGATGGACCTACCTAGGAACACTTGAATGTAGAAGCCCCAGCTGCCACCGAGCAATGTCAGTCTCAGGCCTTGAGGGTACACACATGGAAACTACAGTGGCTGGAGCTTTTTGTCACTAACGGAACCGCAGCCTTCCAAAGAATGTTGCTATCCAAGCAGAGAAACAAGGACACCATCAAAAGAAGAGTCTAGTTCCCAAAATGCGAATGATAACATCAATATACTAATTGGAAGAAGAGGTTCTTTCTGGTGGCTCTGTGTTACAGAGGACAACATATTACAATGGACAATCGATACCACTGGAGAGTAAATTTAATTGCCTCTTTAACAGCCCATCTGAAGCTGGAATGAGCTGACCAAAAGCTTCATAGCTATCCCAAGCTGCACTCTGTATATGAAATTTAAGTTATTCAAGATGACATGTTTTCTGGATAACAGGAATATTATCTTTATCAAGATCAAATATGGAGTGTGTGTGTGTGTGTGTAGACAGATTCGTTCATTCAACATTCTGACAGAAAATCATTCTAAAATGTATTAGAGTTTGAGTCCTTCCTTAAAAGCACATTGGGCACAATGTAATTTTCCTGGATGACCCAAAGTCATCACTGGGAATATTAATTATTATACTCGACTGCCATAAAAACCATGTCTGTGAGATCCTTCAGCAATGAATACTCCCTACTGCCCTGAGAATTACAGGATGTCAGAATTAAACAGGACTCGAGCACCTGTCCCGCCTTCTCGATTACAGATGAGAGCACTAATAGCTGGAGAGGAGCCACGCCGTGACCCGAGGGGACACAGCAACGACCCATCCTGGGCCTCCCGACGTTCTGTCCCGAGTGCTTTCCATTCTGACCTGCACCGCGCACCATGGCAAAAGGCACGCAGCATCACCAGCTCCGCCTGGGCTCCTGGGTCTCCTTCTCCCTACTGCTTCCCCCCAAACAGGAGATGGGGAAGGGGCTGGGGAGCCACAGTCAGGTTCTAGAGAATTCCCAGATAAAATTTAGGAGAAGGCTCTTCATCCTCTAAAGAAATCTACAGTGGAACTCCATCAGGGCATCTAATCAAACACTGGAGTCAAAGGGACAAGAGCGTAGAGAAGAGGGAAGGAGGGAGGACCCTCACTGGGAAGATTCTAGAAGGAGCAAGCATGGGGTGAGGGTGTGGGTGAATCATAGTGTGGGTGCCTTGCCTTCTCTCGGCCTCTCCCAGGGTGGCTGTGTATTGAACGTGAACACAGAGGAAGGGAGAGCAGCCTCCGCTCTGCAAGAGCTCCCTTCTCGGATGGGTAGACGGGCGGCATGGAGACCTGGAGCAACCTAAGGGCTCATCGAGGGATAACACAGACTGGAGACGAGGAGAAGGCTGGGATGCTTCAAATATCTTCTTTACTCCCTCTGGCAATCGTCCCCACCCCTGGCTCTGTTCCAGGGCTCTCAGAGGAGAAAGAACGATGACACGCCTCACATTGTCCTTCAGGGCTCGGAAAGAAGAGGGCAGGCATTTTTAAATCTAGCTGTCCTGAGCTCCGTCTAGCAGGCTGGTCAGCTCCCATCCTCACAGAGCGCTTCTCTTCTGTTTCAATGGAGGTGATGAAGAGTTCCGGGGGTCACACCATGGCAGGGCCGTGGGCTCCGAGGAGAACTGATCACCCCTTCTTCTGCACATCCACCAGGACCAAGTGCTGCTCCGGGGGGGGGGGTCCTGGGGCAGGGCTGCTGGGGGGGAGGGGTCCTGGGGCAGGGCTGGGCCTCAGAGGGGACCCAGCGCTGCGTGGCAGGGCTGTCATGCTTCTCTCTTCCCCAAGGGCCAGAAGATGGCACCGTCTGGAGGACAAATTGGTTCTCTCTGAAGGAACGGACAGGGTGTCTCATGCTGTGCGGGACATAATTAAGGTCTGTGAACTCCACATGAGCAAACCAGGATGGTGGCAGTGCTGGCAGAAGGACAGAGCCACAGGAAGGCACGCCCTTATTCTTCATGGCCATCTCTCTGGAGTAGGATGGCGCAACTCCTCCGAGCTAAGGGAACTTTACCTGGCTATGTGATTGAGCCAGTAGTCTCCAGCTCTCATTTCCATCACACACACACAAACACACACACACACACACACACATATGCATGTTCAGATATACTAGATATTAGAGATGATATAATGCCGGCTTATATTCTATACAGATCTACATTATATATGTGTGTGCACATAGGTGTACACATATGTATTGTATCTGGATTGTTCCCTCCTCTCTTGCAGTCTGCAGTGTTCATTCAAGCCACAAAATGACTGAAGTCCTTCAAAGTACCGGAGGACTCATTACTTCAAAGCCACATGGCTCTCGCTTTCACAAAACCCCAGACTCACTGGGGAGAGCGCGTGATGGCGCTTCCCGTGTGCTTATCTAGCTATGTCACCATGGGCGAAATTAAAGCCTATAATCCCAGCCCCTTGGACTATAAAGCGACAACACTACAACTTGGATCTTGCCCCCAAGGTTGTGTATGTCTGATAAACCCTGGCGCAATGTCATGGCAGATACTAGATACCTAATACGAACTAGGAAGTGATAAAGCAGAGTAAGGGTTCTGACCAAGGCCCGGGAGCCCTGGGAGTGCAGAGGGAGGCGGCAGCCTGCGAGGAGAGGGAACATGTGTTGTTTTATGACCTGGACAGTTGCTATTTGATGAAGTGGACAGTTGCTGTCTGGTCGCTGCCAGCGAGCACACATCCTGCCTTTGGCTTCGCCGTCCGATTTCCTTGGACAAGACCCCGGCCCACTCCCACTGGCCTGTCCACGCGGCCCCGAGGGAGGAAACTGCATTTTGCTGGATGCACAGCACGACAAGAGCCTCTTCGCAGCCCCAGCAGAGCCTGGCGGCCGAGCCTGGCTGAGCCAGACACCAGGGGCAGTTCATTGGAAAGGGGGAAGAGCGGGACAGGGCATTTCCCCTTCTGTGATCTCCTCTCTGAGAGTCACAGAAGTAGAGGAGGGTGGGGAGGTAGGGGAGGAACCCAACTTCCATGTTCTACACAATTTACGCCCAGGCCTGCCAGCTGCCCTCGTGTGAGGAAAGGGCACTTGCTGCCTTCCGATGGCAGCGTGCGAAGGCTGAGTGTGAGGATCAGTTTGCTTTTTCTGGAGGGTAAGGGCGTGAGAGCAGAGCTAGCCTGGGCAAACGAACCAGTTAGACTGACCCAACGGAGCAGAAACAGGGGGCAGACGGCCCTGAGAGTGCCAACTGGTCGAAGCAACTTCAGAAAGTGGGATGGCAAGAGGGTGCCTTGGATCTCCCCTGGGTGTGGAATGAGGGCTGGAGTCAGCTTCATCTGCTGCGATGAGAGGACTCGGGGGCTCGGCTGCAGGCCTGACCCAGCTGCCCGTCCCTGTGAGGGGATGATGTCGTGCCCGGTTCTAGACGGCTGGGTGCTCTGGGGGAGCAGGGAGTGCTCCACGCAGAGAGGAGGAAGCATCGGGAAGGCGGGTCCTGAACTCCCGCCGCCCTGCTGCAGGGAGCTTGGGAAGTCTTGTCAAATCACCTGACAGAACTTGGGTTCTCACGCCATTTGAGATGGAAGGCAGAAACCCCAAGCGCCCCAGGAGGGCACTTCTTACATCCACAAGCGCGCGTGAATCGCCTCAGCTTCGCACAGGAGGTGTGCAGCCGAAGCTGGGGTGCCGCCTCGGTTCTGCTCAGCGCCCCACTGGCACCCAGGCTGCCACACCAAAGTCTCGCATGTGGGTGGCAAACAGTGGAAGACCTTGACATGGATTGAGTAAACTAATATCACCTTCTATCTTGAAACGTAAGAGTCTTTTAAGGAGAAAGTAGGCAACTATTGGGACCTTGAACTCCCCGCCAAAATACAATCTCAAGAGAAACTAGCTGTCCACCGAACACTGGAGGTCAGAAGAGCTTTTTCCAATTTTGACAGCTATTGCAAAATCCTTGGGACAAGTAACAGCAAGGCCTGAAGACAATTCTGAATAAAGGAGGCATTGTTGGCTTTCAGTAAAATAGGATGTGAAGAATGAAGTTAGCAACAATGCCCTTTCGATCTGTACCATCTGCCTAGCACTGTTTTGAGGACTTTATCCCTTGATTCTTCCTACCATAGCAACTCCACGAGGCAGGGACCATTGTTGTCTGTGTTCTACCTGCTCAAGGTCGCGCAGCTTTGGGCATCTGAGCACAGACAGTTTTGTTCTACAGCCCCCCCACAGTCACTCTCTCCTGCTTCCCTCCTTCCTGGCACAGTAGAGGCCACACTGTGTCCTGTAGGCCTTCTCTTCCTTCTCTATAACTCTTCTCTTGCTGCCTAACTCTGGTTTTCAGGGCTTGAACTTCTGCTCCTCTTTTATAGGATTCTTCTCAATTTTCATGCTAGCATCTCCCCTGGCTGTGCCCACTCACAGCTGCCATTCCTGTGGGCAGAACCAGAAGTTTTCCCCAACCCGGAGTTTCTTCCCAGAGACCAAAATCGACCTCTGTTTAATCCCTGCCTCTCCCCCAGAGGCCCCTCATTCCCACCGTCTTTTCAATCCTAGACTGACAAATCCAACATCTCTATTTATGTGTCCCCAAATTTAAAGTCAGATGCAATAGTCCTAACACCGAGCTGAGGATGGCAGCTACCTGTGCCTCCACAAAGCTCCTGCCCCAGCGCAAGGAGCGTGAGGTTCCCCTCTGTGATCTATCCACAGTCCCTGGTTCATTTGCCCAACGTCCGGCTGCCAGTATTTACATCTCCTGGCCATTAAAGTCTCCTGAACTCAACCCACATAGCCAGTCAAAGGGCTGGAGAATTGGTGCCTGCCTGTCAGCTAACGACTGACAAAAGGCTAGCTGAATGATATGCATCCCCGCTGCATTTCCTATCAGTGAGGCGGACTAAGGTACGTGCCGGGATACCTTCCAGAGCTGCCCAATAGGCAAGAGGTCTGTACTTCACAGTATAAACACACCTTCAGCTGCCAGAACTCCTTCCTCCACCCTAGATGAGGTCGTATCACTCCCCTGCGTGTCTTCCACATCTCCCTTCCCGGCAGATAGGTGCGAACACCGAACTTGGCTGGCTAGACCTGCAGCAGCATCTTTGGCACCTATGGCTCCCTTCGACTACAGAGCCATTATGTTCTACAAATATTGTGCACAGCAAATAGCTGCAAGGCGTCCACTCTGCCATCTTCCCCACTAACCATGTAGGTCTACTGCTGTCATTTCCCACCCAGAATAATAAACCATCCGCTAACTCATCACACTTGACCTGTCCAGTCAGAGGCGGGCAAGGCAAACCTGCCATGTTCTAGTCTCTGAGTGCTCCTTATTTCAACACTTCAGTAGCTTTTACGCTAATGGTAGATAAGCTGAGCCAGGGCATGAGACATTATATAATTCTTTTTTTTTTTTGCAGTTTCATCTTGTACAAAACCACCTCACACCTTAAATCCATGCTGAAATTTAACACAGCATTTAAAGTTTTGACAAAGTATAAAAACAGTTTTGCTGGTGGAAGACAGAGATTTAATATTAATGAAATGAAAGAAAAACACATTAGAACTTTGCTTTCAATTATAATGTATACTGAATTAGAATTAAAATGTATTTGTTACCAAAGATCATAGTCAGAAAGAGTTTGAAAGGTTATGTCTTAAAATATATATCATGTTCTAAGCTGAGCACTGGCGGCTCACACCTATAATCCTAGCTATTCAGAGGAGGCTGAGATCTGAGGGTTGCAGTTCAAAGCCAGTCCAGGCAGGAAAAGCCCATGAGGCTCTTATCTCCAATTTACCATAAAATTCTGGAACTGTAGCTATGGTTCAAATGGTAGAGCACTAGACTTGAGCGCAACAGCTCAGGGACAGTGCCAAGGCTCTGAGTTCAAGCCCCAGGACTGGCATCAAATTATATATGTGTATCATATATATTTGTATATATATATGTATATATATCATGTGTAGTATATTTGTATATACCCATATAGATATATAATATATATATATCATATACCATACATAGATATGAGATATATAGGTACATTGACGCATGGATATATAGAGATCATGTTCCCTTTGCCTGTTCTTATACAGCTCCTTGTCTAGGAATTCTTCCCCAGCAATTTTCCAAATAACAGTCCTGAGGATCTGAAAGACTGGTCCCCAGGTAACACTGCAGGGAACAGGGAAGAGTCCATCATACTCAACTGGGGAAGATTAAAAGCAAAACCCGGGAAAGCCCAAACATTGGGCATCAGGGTGAGTACCAGACCTGCCTGACTAAAGGAGGGAGGGAGCTGAGCACGTAGCACTTCCCTGGCCTGCAGCAGTGCATCCCACCACACTCCCCCAGGGCTCTGGCCCCCATGACACACAAAGAGGAGCCTGCCGAAACTAAGGCGGAAACATCATATCGGGAGAGCCAGTTCACTAGCAGCCTTGGTGAAAGATGTTAGGTGTATTTGCAGAAATAACAGCCATGAGGGAGGTGGGGGTCAAGCCTGGGATGTCTAGATATCTAGACATGTGATTACAATGCAAGTCTACTATCTCTTCTACTTACTAGACACTACATGGTTGTAAATGGGCATGGTACAGTTGGTTTATGTAGATTCCAGGGATGGTTTTAAAAGTGCAAAGATTTTAAGACTAATTGGGAAAAAAAACAATTAAAGGACCTCCTATGCTTCTGACTACTACCAGCAAGTACACATGCGCACACAAACATACACACGCACACACACACACACACACACACACACACACACAAGACCTTATTCAATGATAAACAAGATAAATAAGAGCTCTTAGCTGTGCATAGCCAGCAAAACCACAGAACTAAGAACCAAGGTATCATCCAAACCCAAATTTTAGCTAGCTGAGAAGAGTGTGGTTCCCTCTGAGGTATGTAGGCAAAGGTGTGTTAGGAGAGTGCTACACGCTCCCTTGCTTCACTTCCAGTTTGTGTCTGCCCCTGCCAACCATCAGCGGTACGGTGTCACCACGTCACCCATTGGCACTAGGCCAGGTCGCGGTTTAGTCCTTGGATCCTGATGAGAATGTAAGAGGGGGTAACAATGCTCAATAGAAAATGTACTCATTACCTTAGCTAACTGCAACCCCTCTGTCCAGTATCTTTACAATAAAAAAATAAAAATATAAAAAAACACAGTACCAATCTCACAAAAATGGATAGAATAGTTATTACTTTAAAATGAGCACAGAGATCAAAGTCACAAATATAAATATTCCAGATAATGAGAAAAAAAAGTGAATGCCCTTAATATCTGCACAGGTATAAGGGATAACGAAGCAAAAGGTGAGGAGGAAGAGTCTAACACTTCCACTCTGGGAATAAAGTCAATGTCAATCAGCAAAACAGGCTCATCTGGAAACAGAGGCAGCAGGTTCCCAGGAAGAAAGCTGTGTGAGGATTAAGCTCACTTTGCAAAGAGGGCATGGTTGGCATGTGGAGATTTTCTGCTGATGGGTTAGTTGGGTAAAATGTGTTTATATCACCTAAGACAGTTTTATTTCCACTTTGAGCCAGAAGGACAGGTTAGCACTTACTGTAAGGAGGCATACAAATTGCACGGGTGAGTATCGATTGTAGTCTTTATCATCTAAGCTGATTCCTGGGAAAGCCCCCTTATTTCTTCATATATTCAGGCAAAAGAATAGACAACAGAGGGCTGGCGAAAAAGACAATTTCTGCTCCCTTTTTCTTAATGCCTCAAAAGTGGCAGACCACAAAGCTATTCCTCAAAACGGTCCTGCTGTGACCCCCAGAGCAACCACCACCTCAACCTTGTATTATCACTCACAAGTCAAATTTTCCCCCAGCTGCTCAGCTGGGAAGATGCAGAGGGGCTGTGTGGAGAGGTCTCTGGGGCAGAGACGAACATCTTCCCAAAGGCTGGTGATCGCTGACGGTGCTGGAGGAAGGCTGGCAGCTTTCCAGGAGAAGCTGCTGACAGGAAATTTTGAGAAGGGTTTGTGAAGAAGAGAAGCTAAAGAATGAATCTAAGTTGCGGCTGGCTCAGATGTCAAGATCAACCATCATGAATCAGAGAACAAGAGGAGTGTGTAAAAGAAAGCTACTTCAGAACCCAGCAATGGAACTCCTGTGAAAGTCAGAGCTGAGACAGAATATTATCTCAGAGAGCTGGAGAGACACGAGGGTCTTGGAATTCGGGATACCATGGTCCACCCCTTCCACTCACACAGACGCGCAGCCTCCACAAAGAGGAATCTGAGCACAGAAGGGTCACGTGCCCTTCTGGAAACCCAGAGGAAGGGGCTGGTGGCACAAGCCATGAATACAACCAAGACTCTAGATACAGCCATGATGAACATTAAGCCTGAAGTTGTGGTGAGGCATTCTTGGTTTCTGATGAACAGTAGAGAGTTAAGATTAGGTAAGAAAGGAAGCACCTGTGAAAAAAATATAAAATGGAACTGAAAAAGAAAGTTATAATTCACATGAAATGGAATGAAGATGTGGAAACTATGTACCATCCACAACTGTACAATGCGAAAGAGAGGCCCACGCTTGACTCAATCCTGCCCCACCGTGCACCGGCTACATAATGCCACCCAACATCCATCAGCCAATCAGCAAGGATGAACAGAGGTACTTCCCTTCTAACTCCACAAGGCAGGTTTCATCCAGAAAAGTTTTCTCTACTTGGATAACCAGAGAAGTGAAGGACTGAGGATAGGTTTAACCTCATTGCTGGAAGCCTGTGGCTTCATGACATCATATTAAAACAAACAAACAAACTCCATTCCAGTGGTGTATGCTGAAGTATGAAAGAGGGTCCACTTGACATGGTCTTCTTCTCTACATCCCTAAGAACACATCAAAAAAAGGCACTTAGCCCTGTCTGTGGAATTACAAACATAGCAGCTCTGCCTTATCTGTGGAGATAATTCCAAGATGCCCAACGTAGGCTTCAAAGCACAGAAAGCAGCAAGCTCTGTACGCCTGCCCTGCCCCTTCCACTCCATGCCGCCAATGATAAGCTCAACCAATTAGCTAAGCTGAGCAGGCAATGAATAACAAACGGCAACTAATAATAAAACAGAACCATTCTGCTATAAAACAACACACTATAGCAACACTCTTACTTCAAAACTATCAATTGTTTACCTCTGGAATTTTTCATTTAATGCTTCTGGATCATGGCTGACAACAGAAAATTGAAACCAAGGAAGATGTGGAGAGGGGACTGTTTCATCTATAATCCGGAAAACACATAGTGCTACTATTGATATTTTTTAAGTCTCATATAGTTGACAAAATCATAACTATCATCTTGGTAAAATCTTACATTTTAATCTCATCTTTTTAATCACACTTTACAATGCTGACTAATGATCAAGTCCACATGATCATTTCTCTTAAAAATACTACCTAATAAGATAGTGTTTAAATTTACTAGAAAAAAGGTTACATATTCTATATATGTTGCACCTAGCATAATTTAGAGATCAGAAATTAATATTTCTGTCTGGTGACACAAAAATTAAAATTCATGAAACACTGAATTTTGTAGATAAATTATCTGTTAGGAAAGAGCAAGATAGGATGCTTTAAAAGAAATAGAATGAAAGTGTACTGAAATAGAAATCAATTCACCAAATTATGTCATTTGAGTAGGAAACCAGTTTGTAAATGGAAAAACCAGCAGAAAAATATTATATTGTTCAAGTTTCTAAAGTTGATTTGTACATGGAGCAAGAAATAGATGTTTTCCTTCTAACATCAATTGAAATACTAGACTCAAAATTTCTTTAAAAGTCATATTTTCCTACAGATCTGAAATATTTACTCTCATGTACAAAACTAATTATACAAAATTATATGCACATGGTAAGAAAACAATCTAACCAAAGTTTTTAAAATATCTTGTTTTAAAAATATCTTTTTTTTTTTTGCAAAGTACATCTATGTATTCTTCAAGCCTGCCATGGTATGTCTAAATTTCTTTTTTCTTTCTCTTTTTCTATTTCTCCTAAGAGTTTCATAGGGATTGGAGAGGAAAATGAAATATCATCAGAGAGCAGCTCTGATCAACAAAGATGAATAGAAGACATAGAGAAGAATGGAAGTCTTTAAACAGGAGGCTATCACTACCTTGTTTTGCTTTCGATGGCTTTAAGGGGAAAGAAAGTAAGTTTTCTGTTGTTGTTGCTTGAACAAGGATCAGGATTTTTTCCTATAAGGCTTCGAAGGGTTTTGTAGTTGAAAAGTAATGTGAGAAACAATAACTTCTGCCACTGAATGATTGTTATAAGGCTCAGCACCTTCAATAAAAAGACGCGTCTGTTCAATTTCCAGTCACATCAAATTCTCATTACTAGCAGCTAAATCCCATCTCTCCATGAGCCACACTGTATCAAAAGCAGCAGCTTTATGTATTGAGTTTTGCAACACACACTTCCATCCCATATATCCCAGGTCACAAAGCAAATTTCCCCTCTATAAGCACAACAATTGGATGCCAAGCTTCAAGCAGACCAGGAGTTAGAAAGTAAGGTGACCACAGTGCCCTCGAAGATAAGAAAGAAGCCCTGTTGTTCTTTAAAAGACAGAATTGTCCGATTCCAAGCGTTTTCATAAAACTCATTTTGTATTAAAGGGGAAAAATGGATTTCTGAAAGTTTTATTCAGATACCATGAGAAAGAAAATCACAGGCAATCAGGCGAAGAATCATTCCTTAGGTAGAAAGTCCAAAAGCTCACTTAATGTCCATGCTATTCTCTCTTTTAGAGAGAATGTCTTGCAATACCTTGCAAATGTAAGATATTGTTATGTGTCCTTCTAAGATCTAGTGAGGAAATCAAATTAAATGTCAGTGTAGTGGCCATGCAAATCAGGATAAGAAGGTTCAGACACCAACAGTGAATGCTGAGGTTCATCATGCAAGTTCTAACTCCAAGCACCCCTTGCCTTCCTAGAAAGAGGCCAATGGATATGTCCATAAGATGGCTTTGTCCTTTAAAGAAAGACCTTCTGAGCAGAGAGGAGTCCCATAAGAAAGAAGAAAGATGAATGCTATGTTACAAAGGAAATAGATCAACTGGTATGACAGAATGAAAGCAAAAAATTATCAATTTTTAAGACAACAAAGCTGAAAAAGAAAAATACAATTCAAGGATCCAAAAACAGGGTGCTTTTTTCTTGGTGACATGCTTTTTATATTACTTGAGTCTATATTTTTCTGTGCCTGGGAATATACTTTTCAGATTTAACTAAATCCAAGTAATTAGCTGCACAGCACATCCTTATCTGTATTTCCCTCAAACAGCTGCAGTGGGTACTCCAGAATAGGCTAATTTGAAGACAAGTTAGGTGACAGAGCTGGAGAAGCAGCAGTAACATTTGGAAATGGAATGGTTTGAAGATTAAAATGAAATGATGCATATTCATAAGGTAAATTAGAACCCAGCTCATAGTTATATTACAAATGATAACTCTCAATTAACATACATTACAACCAAGGTGTAAACTGCATAAATGGTCATAATACATCCCACTACCTCTAATCAAGAAGTGGACTCTGTTTCCACATCTTTGGATTTGAGTGGTATTACAACTTCTTCATCTAGTGGGTGGTGGCAAAAAGAATGCTGTACCAATTTTGAACATAGACCCAAAAGTATCTTTCAGGTTCTCTCCAGCATCTTCTTTACTTCTCAGAATCTGCCAGCTCCTTTTGAATAAGGCCCAAATCAGGGTTTCCTTCCAAATGAAGGAAAACACAGCTATTGCTTTTGCTCTATGCAGCAATCAGCCAGTCTCCACGTGTGGAATCACCTCATTCATCTGTAGCTGACCACAGATTCATGAGTGGGCACAAAGAACTGTCCAGCTGGTCCCAGGCCAAATTGCCAACCCACAGAATTATGAACTAAACACATGATGGTTATTTCAAGCCACACAGTTCCGGGTGACTTGTTACACAACCAAAGATCATAGGTAGAATCTAACAAGCCTTATACAAACACTACTGACACAATTTGCCCATTTTTTATGGAGTATGAGTTAGGTGCTAATTAATAAGCACACTGGCAAAGATTGGTGCGAGGAGGAGAAAGAACTCTCCAGTACACAAAGTGTAGCATGAAATCCAGAAGTGATGCATGCCACCAAGGCTTGGACAACTTAGTGAGGGATCGATATTCCAAGTCATCTATCAAGACTTGTCTGTGCAGAAGCTGAAGTTAGACAGGAGAAGCATTTCAGGTAAAAGGCATGGTAATGTTATGAGCAAGTGAAAAGGCAAACAGGTTCAAGGGCTAATAGTAGCATAAGGTGAGGTTCATCATGGAATGGCAAGAAATGAGACTAAAGACGTCAGTAAAATGCAGGCCAACAAGAGCTTCGGCTGTCCCCATCAGTGGCTTGGATAGAAATGTATTCCTACATAGCTATCAAATAAGAAGGCCCATCAAAACCATCTGGTGTTGACTCTGCCAATGGAGATTTTGAGCACCTTATCACTCATTAAGGACGCGTAATTCCAAAATGGCTAGATGAAGCTTAATCAGGGCTACAGAATCTTTTAATTTTGCATATTGAATATGTAATGTTGGGAGGCTCTGAGGCCTAGTCTTTGAAAAAGAGTATTATGAAACACCACTCCCACGGAGTACACCTGAGCACAGATGTTAGCATCAAAATGACGTATTCTAAAATACAAGAAAACCACAGCTTCCTGGGCCGATAGCTGGCAGAATCCAAGGTTGGAGTAGGCTGAGCCTAAAACCTCTTGAACCAGAAAACAGCAGAACTACCAAAAATGAAAAAGAAAAAGAATGGATATATTCCGAAAGACACAGGAGTGAACAGGTGAAAGCTGGGGATGCTGAGCAACAAAATAAACACAAATCGCAATAAATCATGCCTGTAGCCATGTACCATATCACAGAGAGGTGGAGAAAGAAATAAGTAGATCCATCAATGAACAAGAGAGTTATAAAATTCCAACAAGAAACAGTATTATACATTAAAACAGAAAATTACTGTTTGGCAAACAGAAGAAATTATTTCAGGCAAAAGAAAATATCCATGGTTCTGATGTAAGTTCATTAGTGGTAATACGACATAAACAAATGTGCACATACTCTCAAACTGTTTCCCAGGGGACACCTAGACATACACTGTCTGGCAGGGGAGGTACTCAGCAGACACCACCCTCACCAGGCTGCTCAGACTTAATGTTTCCTGCCCTGGAGCACATGGACGTCACAGCCTTTATGTTCAGGGCACTGAGCAGGTCACAACCTCACTGTGGTTTCCTTGCCAAAGATGACAAGGAAATACAAACAGGAGGAAGCACAAGAGCTTCACCGGCCTGGCGTGAGAGTCGCCGGGGGCTTCACATGTATTAAATGCACATTCCATTTGGCCTATCTCCAGTTTGCAAAGAGATTCATTTAAAGACTTTAAGAAGAAAAATTGCAGGATGAGCAATGTGTCTGGAAGAGACGAAATGTGCAGCAGGGAGAGGGGAGAAAATGAAGGGGGTGGAACAGATGCTACAGGAGAGCCGGTGCCTGTGAGGAACCATCACATTATTTCAGACACAAAATCATAATCATTGCAACCAGGGTAATGGCCACAGAAATGGAGACAGGACAGGGAGCAGAGGAGTAACAGGAGAAAGAGTCCAAGTGGTCTGTCCATCCATTGACTGAGAAGGTGCTGGAGAAGGAGGGAAAGAAGGATCTCTATTCACTATGCAGGTCACATAGGTGTCTAGGCAGGAGACAAGTTAATGGAAGGAGAGTGAGTAATGGGAGTTACCTGTTGGAGCAATGCTTGGGGTATGATTGAGATATCGTAAAGAGAATGTCTAGCACACAGCAGGAAAGGTGAAATTGGAATCAGGGAGAGAAGGATTACACAGAGGAGTGATTACATTGGACAAGAAACTGAGTTTAAAGGGAATGGGTAACTTGTCCAGTGTTGCAAAAACCATTTACGGAAAAGAACAAGTGTTTAAACATAATGCTCCTAAGTTCAGATGTCTCTTGTGGCCCTCCAGAAATTCTGTGATATTTAGAGGAACTCTCCAAGGGGCTTACAGAAAAACAGTTGTACACTTTTGCAACCTCAGTTTCTAAGTGCAAAAAAAAAGAAAATCAGACTCGTGCAAAATTATTAGCAAGTCATCAAAACAATCAAAAGACTTGGTGAAGGGCCTTTCCATCTGAGTGCCATCTCAAAATCTGGACTGCGTTTAAAGGTCTCAGGGGATTCTGACAGTGGCTGTGGTGGAAGGTCAGAGCGTAGGCAACCTCTACGACCATCTGCTCAAATGACCTCCTTTTACAAACCGGCTATCTGCACCTGCAGACGCAAGCATTCATATATGTGAAGCAGAAGGGAAAGACTCCGACGTACATAACTTAATGTCCTGGGGACCTCGTGGGAGATTTTTTTGGAGCAGTCAAGAGCTAGACTCTTCAGTCTTAATTCCCTGTATCAACTGAAAGTGCTCATCTAAAGACTATCATCCTTTGCATAAATCTGAATTTATATACCATAGCACAACCTGGGTCAGCTCTTTGGATAGGCAAAGGACACCTCTTTCTACCTATGAGGGCCAAAGATAAAATAGCCTTGGCAGGAACAGAAGGCTGGGAAGGAGCTACTGATCACTAGTGCTAACTGGCCATTCCCACAGCACCCCGGCCTGTGAGTGAGGAGGGCTGTTCTTGAGCCTAGAATCTCCATCTCCCATCTCCCCCCTGCAGTCAGGGAAGGTGATAGAGCCAAGCAGCAGAGCTGCTCAGCCTCTTGGCAGACCAAGTACAGTGCAAGAGAAAACGCTCCATCATTTTAATGCATTGAACACACTGAATACACTCATATAGTGAATGAAATCATCATGTGCATGTATACAAATGTCACAAAGTACCCCCCCACATTGTACAACTTATATAGGCTAACAAAAAAATGTTTTTTTAATATTGAATGAATATACGATGAAATAAGTAAGCCTATTCCCATTAAATAACTTGTCTTACGTCTGATTCCTGCAACAACCGTGAAATAGATATCTGCATATTGGAAAAATACATATACAAAGACATATTCCTTACGTAAATGGTGTTTGTCTTAAAATTACCACAGCTGAAGTAATTACCATCTTAAATCCTTCCTAACCACAGTTCATTACATACTCTAAGGAAAGGTTTCATTATTGTTGTTTATTTATTTATGCTCCTTAAAAGGAGTGAAAAATAAACAAATCTCTAATTCAGATGCTCTCAGATCTGCTTTCTTGCAATTATAATACAAATTTACTTAAGATGCTGCTTGCCTCAAACCACCCCATTTTCCCAGTAGATGTTTCATGAGGCTTGTTGGGAACAGCTGCACACTTTGGAGCTGGGCAGAAGTTCAATGAAAGGATTACAGCTTGGGGCTAACTCTGGGAGAGAGAGAGGGCTCAGGCTTCGCCTTTCCCCGCCACATTCTTTCCTTCTGATTGCCATTTGGTTTCCATTATTTTTGCCTCTCTACCATGCCTTCCTTTTCTGTTTCCTATTGAATAGAATTGCAAATTATAGGGGAGAAAAAAAGTAGTCTGATCTTACCAAAGAAGTTAGTTCTCTCAAGTCCTTCCTTTCATTTCAACTTGGTTCCCAGCTCCAGCTCCTCCCTTCCCAAGACCTTAACTTTAATTACTCTACAAGGTCCAAAGTCTGCCACAGAGACGCTTTGACTCATTTAGGAACTAGCTTGCTGGCCTTGACCTCTTCCTGTCTCTCATGCAAAAGGAGAGAAAGAGGAAGTGGCGCTGTGGCTTAAGTGGAGATCACTTGCTTTGAGCTGAAGAGCTGAGGGACAGCGCCCAGGCCCAGAGTTCAAGCCTCACAACCAACAAAAAAAAAAAAGGAGAGAGGTTTATGAAAGGGCAGACAGGCAGGTGGGTGCATGTCTGGAACCCCAGCACTGAGGAGGCTGAGGCAGCAGGGTCATTGGGTGTCAATGGCTTATGCCTGTAATCATAGCTGAGGATCACAGTTCAAAACTAGCTCAGGCAGATAAATCTGTGAGACACCTATCTCCACCTAAACATCAAAAGGCCTGAAGTAGAGCTGTGGTAGAGTACCGTCCTAAGAGACAGTGCCCAACACCAGCTTAAAAACTCCAGAACCAGCACAGAGGGAAGAGGGACAACAACTCAGCGAAGACTAAAAATCGGAACAAACACTGGTCGTCATTGCCTTTTGTTTTCATCAGTGTTTCTCCTTTTGCTTTTCTACTTCCAAAATGTTCATGAAAACTAGGAATTTCTGTTTTTCAAGAAAAATTGCCATGTTAAGCTATAGTCAAGAAATCTAGTAACAACTGATGCTGGAGGGGATGTGGCCAAAAGGGAACCTTACTGCATTGTTGGTGGGAGTGTAAACTTGTTCAACCACTTTGGAAAGCAGTATGGAGGTTTCTCAAAAGACTCCACATAGAGCTCCCCAGCAATCTCACTTTTGGGTATCTACCCAAACGATCACAAACAAGGCTATACTAAAGCTACCAGCACAACTACGTTTATCGCAGCATTATTTACCATAGCTAAGATATGGAAACAACCCAGATGCCCCCTCAATTCACCAATAGATGACTGGATCAAGAAAATGTGGTATATATACACAATGGAATTCTATGCCTACATTAGAAAGAATGGCATCGCCCCATTTGTTAGGAAATGGAAAGACTTGGAAAAAAATTATATTAAGTGAAGTAAGCCAGGCCCAAAGAAACATAGGTCCCATGGTTTCCCTTATCTGCAACAACTAGTATATGTCTAGGACAAGCAGAAGAGGTCAAAAACTATGTACATAGGACCATATAACCTGGTGCTAAGCGAAATGAACCCCAAGATAGGGGCACAGAGGTTTTATCTTTGTTGCTGTTCTTCTTAATGTACTTATAATGTACTATGTGATTTTTTTGTTTCTTTTGTATGTTCTTCCCCCATGGTATAACCCCTGTTTTCACTGTATTTGATTCTGGTGCCCTGCATCTTGGTTTTTATTTTTTGTCTGTCATGGGTCTTGAACTCTGGGCTTGGGTGCTATCCCTTAGCTCTTCAGCTCAAGTCGAGCACTCTACCTCTTGAGCTACAGCACCGCTTCTCTGCATCTTGAATATACATTTTTTTTTCTAATTTAGGGAGGGGAAGGGAAATAACAAAATGCTGAAATAAGGATACAGGATGACCCATTGTAACAATGAGATGTACAAGACACTGTTGAAAATGAACTTTACAACTTAACAGGGTTGGGGGTAGGGAGGAAGGAATTGAGGAGGAAAGGGATGGTAGAGGAAATATAAAGGAGGGTGTAACAACGCTTGATAGGAAATGGACTCATTACCTTACTATGTAACAGTAACCCCTCTATACAGTATCTTTACAATAAAAAATACATATTTTTAAAAAATTGCCATTTTAGAAAAGCCAGTTGTGGTAGCTTAAGCTTGTGATTCTAGCTACTTAGAAGGGATGTGGATTGGAAAATTGCTAGTATGGTTCCCCAAAAAACCACTTCTAGACTTGTCAAAAGCAATGGCATGGCACTTTGCAGGTGACAAGGGCTAGTACCTGCAGGAGGAGTGCAGCCTAGCAGCCCAGCCCAGCCTTAAGTGAGACCTTACCTTGAAAGGTGACCAGTAGAACAAGGGCTGGGGACATGGCTCAGGCAGTAGGGGTCCTGCTTAGTGAACATGAGCCCTGAATTTGATCCCAAGTACCAGTGAGGCCTAAGACTCCAATACCTGGTACCAGCAAGGAAAATAAGTTTTTGACAGCTCTTCTTTAAAAGTCTGGTGTCTTTCTCATCACCAATAAGGTTGGTACAGAAAGAACACATTAATAATCCTGTTAGATCAACGCAGATATATTTAACAGCTACTGAAGATTCTATTACTTGATAAAATGTACTTCAGTATATAAATCAGAACCACTCAGGATTGAGCTAGAATTGCTTCTCAGTTGGAAAAGAGATACTTTTTAACTTCTCAGTAGGCAATAATCCAGAGGAGAGACTTTATAGGCATGAAGGGAAATGAATATGATAATCTCAAGGCTTACTAATACCGATAGGTCAGAAGACTTGATCTTTCTACATCTAAAAATTTTATTTGTGCAAGAATTTTAAAATGAACTAGATGTTGTGATACTTGCTTAAAGGTTTTAGATAAATAAGAGTTGATTGATTAGTCAATTATTTAAGTAGCCCATTTGATTTTTTTTGTATAAAAGCATGAATGAAGAAAACTGCATATATATAATATTCTGTCTATCTGCCTTACAAATTCTAGATGGTTATTAAATAGCGGGAAGGAAAGGGAAAACTACCTAATGTTCTTCATTTCAATTTTGACATATTTGGAAAAGGTAAAGGCTAGTCCTCACCACTGCTTCCTCAATTCCACAGCCTCCTAGAATGGACCATGTCAGCTTCTCAGCAACGTCACTCATTTCCAAGACAGCAGAACCATTTTCCAGTTTGAAAACCTGTTTGGAAAAAGATTTTCCTTATATGGCCCAATAAACCATCTGCCATATCTAGGTTTTAAAATATGTACCAAACAACAAAATGAAAGGAATAAAAATTTAGGGGAATGACATCAATAAAAGATTATATCATTAGGGACAGATACAGGAAAAGAACAGCAAATAAACGGCAAAAATCCATACCAAATGCAAATGAGCAAATGAGGATTTTTTTGTGGCTAAAAAGAACATCCCCTCTCTGTTTAAATATACTCCACTCCATGAAGAAGTGGTCTACTTACTTGTGTTTATTAGCACTCACATAGTACTATGTGCCAGTTCTGTTCAAAACACTTTGTAGCAATTAAGTCGCTGCATTTGCATAACATGAGCTGCAGAGGTAGACACTGTTCCAGATGGGAAGAATTGAACAAAGAAGCTTGTGTTCAAATCCAGGCACTCTGACACAAGATTTTCACCCCCAAAAACACACTATTAAGGCACTTTGTGATTGGCTCCTTCCTCACATATAATCATAAAAATTTCTGTAAGGTTCTGGTAACTCAAAAAATTGGGTGTATATTCTACAACTGAATTCCATGTCCAAGTCATTACTAACATCCAAATTCATACTTTGATGTTCATTGCATATATATACTTCTCTTCCTGGAGAGCTCTCATATGAAAGATGAACCATGCTTTCATTCTTCCAGTGATTACAAAATATACAGTGATTAGATCTGTTTATATATATAGCTGTATATATATGCATATATATATATATATAATAGACACACACACACACACACACACGACAGATGTCACCTCGCCTATAAATTTCCTATCTGTAGCAAGTGCATATGTAATAAAATAAAATTCAACATGGTATTGCCTCTCTTGCTTCTTGAAAATATGCTTCATTGTTTTGGCTTTTAGTATCGAGGTATGAGAATCAATAAGAATCCTTCCCCTTGCCCTGGAAAATGTATAGAAATTTGGGAATGAATAATAAAATCAAGGGAAAAAAAGCCTTGCCTCCTTCTAGAGAATGGCAACATGTACAGAATAAATCATAACATTCCTCAGTACTTCGTCTTGTATTTTCTTCTTCTATTTCTTATCAGCTAATCAGATACTGATTTTCAGTGATGTTAATAATATCTTCTCTTGCTAACAATGACATTGCAGGGCATCGCCTGCTCCTTCAATCACTGAATGCCCATTTGCAAATTAACCTACAACAGCCATTACATTTGTTCCTGTAGCCACTGAACATTTTCAACACACTAGAAAAAAGTAACATTTCATTGCAACCTTTCATGAGGAAGTAATAACTCTAATATTATTAAAAGTGTTAGTTTTAGGGGTAAAGATCCTATACAAACTAAAAGTTGAGTAACTGAAGATAATTTTTAGCTCTCAGTTTTCATTTGAGCTGTTTACTTTTTACCCCACCAACCAAGTCACCTAAGCAATATATTTAAAACTTTACAGTTGTATACATTTAAAGTACATACTGTGATTTTTTGGTAGGTATATTCTTAGTCATATAATTACTACAATCAAACAGATTAATCTATCTACCAAGTCTATTAGATTTACTTATGTGAAAGAAGTACACTAATTCATGATTATAGACAATGATAAATGAGTAAGAATCTGTTGTTTCATTTATTAAAAATCTCTATTCTTGTCATCTCTATAAATTTCTGCATAAATAGCATAATTACTTTACTGTAATAATAATTCAAATAAATATAGTTTTACATCTATCTACAGATAAAAAATACTGGCACAATCAATAAAAAAGTAAGTTTTATTAACAGCTAGAGTTAGGCAAAATGATACCCCGAGGATTTTGATACAGGAATGTCAAAGAGCTCATAAGAATCAGATTATTCCAAAAGTAAAGACAGTACCTATTGAAGGCAGAAAGAATCATTACTCCAAGGCCGTACTGGGTTGCACAAGAGAACTTGCCTCAAAAAACAATCTTAAAAAAATAACCCCTTAGTGTCATGGTGAGCACTTGAAATACCAGCTACTGGAGATGCAAAGGGAAAAAGGGCAAAAGTATCCTATCTTACCTTTTAAAGAAAAGGTAACAATGTTGAAAGGGATGACATCGATCTAGATGCATTACAGTCATACACTGCTTTGTTAAGTGTCAACTCCTTTGTATAATTACTTAAAGATTTTTTTAAGCTATAGGTAAGAGGAGCAAGGACAAGGCTCATGTTAGAGTGCTTACTTAGCACAAAGGAAAAATCCAGGATGTAATTTCAAATGCAAGGAGAAAGTATTTTTTCAATTGGCTATTCATGTAATCCCAGAGTTTGTAAAGTACCTTTATATATGTTATTTTACTTAATTGTCTTTCAAAACTGATAGAGAATGTGGTACCGTCTTAGTGTTCAATATGGCTTAAGTGATGCTCCAATAAATTAAAGTGACATGATGCCACACTTCACACTCTCATCAAAACCATCTAGCTCTTGGACTTGTGCTTTCATTAAACTTAAGTATCTTAATACAACATGCAAGGCAAAAAGAAAGTCAGGATCCCCCATTTCTATTCCAGCTGTTACAGTAACTCTCCCACTGTAGCAAGAGGTTGAGCCCTTGTGTCCTGCAACCCCAACCTGGAATACTTTATGCTCTGATTCCTGGTCTAAGATCCCTCATCTTTTACATGCTGAAGGTCCAAGTCAAATCACACTCTCCCTCCAGGCCTTCCCAAATGGATTCACCCCAGCCGTGCCTTTCATCCTTCAGAATTCTGCGCAGTTCTTACCGTCTCCCACAGGGACCCTTCATGTGAGCCCCCCTGACATTAAATGCTCTCTCTGCCAGTAGTCACTCACACCCTTTCTGTGGCTGGAGAGAATTTCTCAAGGCAGAGAGGGAGAAGATCCCCTGAGATTCCTTGCTGTCTTGTCAAGTTCTGTGCTGCTGTCACTGGAGATGGAGAGTCGCATATTTATCAACAGAATCCTTTTCAAGGCTCTCAGAATTCTGCTCAAATATCCTCTTATCAATAAAAGGCTTTCCTAATGCTTCTAGTCCCAATTTACCAGGTTTTCCCCTTATCCCCAGAATAACTGGTGTATGCTACTTACGTAGCACTTGAAGACACCTTGCTACTAAACTTTTTGTTTGTTTATCCAACAGTCTCTTGCCTCCAGCTGCAGTTTCCTGGACCTCAGGCAAGAATAGTCATTGTGGTTCACTATGTACTGCCTCCAGACAGGCATGTTTCCTGACTTGTTTGCTATTAGCTAGAGGAATGAATGTAAGGATGGATTGATGGATAGATGCATGGATGAATGGATGATGGACAAATGGATGGGTGGATGGATGGAGAGATAGATGGACAGACAGACAGAATATTGGTTAGTAGAAACCTGAACATAGTTTCACTAAATAACATTTAGACAGCATTGAGAGCCTCAAGCTCTCCAGTGCAGCCCCCAATAATTCTTAATTCAGATGCAACTTTCAACTCTTATCAGTATCAAAAGAAGAGAAATATACCATGGGTTGTTGGTCCTGTGCTTTGCTCCTATTTGACCCACTGTGTAGTGAAATCATGAGAAGAGGCCAAACACGAGGGGAGAAACAGAACAAAAAGGAAAAAAAAGACAAGAGTTATATACTCAGCCTTATTGCAACAAACACCTGAAATAATCTACCTAAAATAGAAGGAAGGTTTTTTGTGGGGAGTTTTTGGTTCCGTTTCAGAGGTTTGAGTCCCTGGTTGGTGTCTTTCTTCAGGACCTGTGAGGCAGCTGCTTGTCCGATGGTGGCCAAGAAGTAAGGTAAGAGGAAGAGGCGGGGCCTCAGAATGCTCTTCAAGGATCCAGTCCCAAATACCTAACCTCCTCCCGCATGAGGTAACCTCTTAAAGGCTCCACTAACTCCCCATAGTTCCAGAGGCGGGTAACCATGTTATACATGGGTTTCTGAGGGGCATTTTTCTAACTATAGCAAAGAATACCCATCCAAAGAGAAAATCAAAACAAGCACGTTAGAGGATATTTAAAGTCGAAGGTGAGTTGGCACTTGACTAAGATTAATTCACTGAACTAATGTATTCTATCCACTGCTACTTTTTCCACAAACTGGATTCTATTTCTAATATAATTTTACTGTAAATAGTAATTAATAACAATAATAACAACACTTCTGAGCCCTGAATTCCCCATCCATAAGATAGAATAGCCAGAATAGGAAAATCAGGGAGCCTATATCAGTATGAGAAGGTGAGTATAAAATGCTGAGCACTGAGAAGGCGTATTGTAATAACATAACAAATATCACTCTTATTAGATGCTATTGTTTGTCTCAATCTTATATATATTTCTCATACACACACACACACACACACACACACACACATCTCCTGAAATGTTGACATGGAACCTGAACCTGAACAAATGGGATATAGTCATTTGAATGAAGCTTATGACAACCACACTACAGCCTCATACCCTTGACCCCAAGAACAGTTTGATCATCTGCCTCATTATTCATAATCATTCAAGCACTGTATGCAAGACTATATTTGTACCTAAGATATCAAGATCTTGCCTGTGCCCTGTCATCGATGTCACCAACATAAAATGTAGTAAGAGCAGTGATGAAATGCCTTCCAACATGTCAGGCTGTCCCGATAGCCTCCATGCTGCACACTGCATTTCTATTCAGTAACTCATTTGTTAAGAAAATATTTATTGAATTTCTCATATGTAACAAGCATTTGCTTATTGTTGGGTGGTACTAGTAAATAATGAAAAGAAAACCTACAAAACTCCCTGATCTAGTAGAATTATATTCTTGTAGAGTAATCAATGATTCAGAATTGTAAACAACAAAAATATTTATTCCATAAAAATGTCATCTATTAAGCCCAAAGTACAAGCTTCTCTTGCACTTGAAGAGATGCTTTTATGCAAAATTATCTTCCCTTGACATTATGCAAACTATCCGGTAAGAACTTAAGTGTGGCTTTCTACAGGGTAGTCCATTGTTTTCCTTCGCTTGCTTGTCTTCACTGGAGAGTCTCCAAATGAGAACAATATGTCAAAAACATAAGATGACAGAAAGCTCTGACAAAGAAGGTGATAATTATAGATCATTATAACAAAGTAGAAATGCTAAAGCTTTAAAGGAAATCCATTTAGTCATATATTGAAGAAGAGAATGGCACCAAAGTCACTTTTAGGGGCCATTCAACCCGTCTCTCATCTCCCTCCCTGCCCCTCCTCCCCGCTCCGGCTTCCTCTCTCTGTCTGGTGTCTTAACAGAGACACTAAACACTCCTAGCTTGTGGTCACTATCAAGGGGTCGCGTGACAACCTGCCACCTCATCCCTCCACACCCACTGCAGAGGAAATAAATCCAAGTTCAGAATTTTAGGCTTACACATATGGAGTAATTTAACCATAACAGAATTAGCTGTGAAATCTCCCAATCCCCAATTCAAGCGTTGATAGAATGTGCTATATTTTCTGCTGCAAGGGGCAGGCTTCTTGTAAGCATTGTATTTAAAAATATATAAGGAAACTGGCAGATGAATACAAATGTGTGAGTTTAGTACACATCAAAACTACAGATGAAAAAGTAGTACATGATTTGCAGATAAGAAAATATTTAATATTCTATTCAATTCCATGTAGCTATTGATTTCTCAGACAATACTCTTTTACTCGTGCTCTACTTGTATTCTATCTATCCATACCAAGTTATGGTTGCAATTCACAATGATGTGACCACTGCTTTTACTCTTTAACAATTCATGCCAAATCCGTCTCAGTAACATATCGTCTGTCACTTTCTTCAATTGCTGGTATCTCTATGTGTCCAAGGTTTTTCTTAGAAGGATATTATTCAAACTGAATTGAGATCCCCCACTAATGGTCTCATTTTAATTAGCAACCTCCTTTAAAGTCTTATCTGCAAATACAGTCACAATCGGTGACACCAGAGGTGATTAATTCAACATGAATTTTACAGTGAGAGGGTACATTGGGGTACACTTATGACTGGGCCATGTTTGTCTACAAACTTTTTAAAGTAATTATTCTACCTTAGCAATGCTCTTTCAGAGGAAACTTTAGCTCTCAGAGAGAAATCATAGTTCCTTCAACTTTAAATTACTAGAAAATCTGTGTCTTATTGTAACCAAACTATAAGCATGCTCTATGACCTAAGTCAACACACACACACATCCTTACACACTACAATTGTGCTACATCCATTGTATTAGACATTCTATTAAATAGCTGCCTTCATTCATTTAAAAAATTAGCTGATGTTTTGTAGATTGGGAACTTTTCTGTACAACTACTTGATAATAATAAAAAAAATTAAATAGTTTATCACCTACAGCAAAGTCTACACGGCCCAGGGAAGTAGGAAAAGGAATGGATATCCAACTAATCAAATAAATACAAGTAACATTCACAGGTGAATTCCACCTGGTAACTGAGGTGACAGAGACCATGCTGGTGGGCTGGATGCAACCCACATCACAGAAGGTACTCTATTGGTTTTGTTTCTTTGGAATCCCAATATGCACAAGGAACAAACTTGCACTCCCAACGCCCGATCGACTTTTCTGTGTTTGAAGACCTGGAGGTTGACCTCAGAAGACACTGAGGAGGTGAAATGAAAAGAAACCAGCTGTCCAATAGTTGACAACTGCAAGCATTAGCCAGGATAACACTGTGGCTAATAAAGTAGTTCAGACACATTCACAGGTTAGAGTGAATGAGATGTGTGGGTTCAGTTCCTACCACTGCCGTCTCCAACTGTGTTACCTAAGACTCTATAAGCAATAAGGGCTTATCAAATTGTAGGTCAGTACAAGGATTTTGTGAGTCAAACAATATAAGAAGCTTAGTTTCTGGCATTCATTTGTGCTCAGCAAATATTAACTTGAACATGAAACAGGAACATAAGACTTTTTTTCCCTTTTTTTCTGCTACTTTCTATATTAAGCAACCATCTGAAGAGATAATTCTAATGGAAATTTTTTCTTGATTAAGGATCTCCAATTAGGAGGTGCAGTTAATTTGGGGAAGACTGAGAGTTAAAAGATTTCATAGCTATGATAGCTCTGGTGAAAATTCAGGTGCTAATTCAACACCTGAAACAGAACCCAGTGTGAGTCATGGAGAATAGACGTGCACTGTCTACTTACACTCCAGCAGCAAAAGAAGAGAGAAACAGGTATGGAGCACAAAATTTCATTAGAAGAATATCAACTTGTTACTTTCATCTCCCTCCAAAAAATGTCTGAAATATTTTGAAGTATTTAAGAAAACCTGGATCTGTTCCACTATGCAGTAGAGAGTTAAGCCCCAGAGGAAAAAGGAAAGGGAGGAGAGAATGGATAGAAGGGAGAGGGGAAGGGAAAGGAAGGGAGAATGAGAGATACTAAATAAATTGGGTCAAGATCATTTAATTCATCTCTGGCACAATTTTAGTTTCTGCAGAAGATTACAGAGTGCAGCTTCGTGCTTCATCAATCCTGATACACACATTGCTATTTGGAAGTTTATGTTATTATACAGAGTCTAGCCAAAGTTCAAGACATCTCCTAATTATACAATATGTTTAGGATTTATCCTCAGATCAAAAAAAATTCAGGACTCTTCTGTTGCTTCATCACTGTGAAATCCATGAAAGAAATCTATCTGAAATAACTTTGGACCATGCACTAGAAGGAACGGAAAAATGGTACGGCCTGTGATTATTTCAGTTCTAAAGAACAGGACGAAAGAAAAGAGAGCAGAGAAAAATCCATCAGGTTTGGGAAAAATATAGTTCTGCTTCACTCTTTAAAGAAAGTATATGAAATCTGGGAGGACAAAAATCAGGACATATTTTATATCCCTCAAATAACTTTAGGGACTTTTCCCAAGTTCAGCTCTGTGTAATGAAAAGCACTCAAGTATTTCTACATAGGAGCTATCTCTCAGATCCAGCTTTCCTAGTGCTATTGGAAATCAAGGACAAGCAAACAGACTACCCCACTTACTGTCAGATTAATAGGTTATTGATTGATACGTTATCTTTCAAAGAATCATCAAGGTCAATAGGCTGCAATTCTCCATAAGCCTTAGCTTACTAAGAAATACATAGAGGCTCCAGTCCTACCAGAGCAATTATTTCTGGAAATTCATCTACCTTCTTTCCTGATGAGAAAAACTGCCTACAGATAAACTGTTACAAGTATTCTACTATGGCAGGTCCATTACCGGTGCCGTGTTCTTTATATGGGAATATTCCAGAGTCTTATTGTCACAAACAGATCTGGAATTTGCTGGGGTGGGGGCTGAGGTCCTAGATGTTAGGCACAAATGACTAGATAATGGCTGCCATGAGAAACTCTTTGTCTTCTGCAATTATATTGAAATGAGAGAATATTAATCGTGCTCAGGGGTGGGGGAACCTGTGGGAGGAGAGAGCTGCGACCACAGTTCTGCGTGGAAATGTGCGTGTGCAAATTGCCCACGAGGCACTGCTTCCCAGACGCCTTTCGCCCGCTGCCGCCACTGTGCTCTCCCGCAAAAGCCCCGGTGGTCTTGAGCCCCTTCTCCACTCAGGTCCCTAATTTCTGCCAAAACATCCTCATCACGGAGGAAAGGAAATCAGGCTGCTTGCAGGTGGAGAAATGGCAGATGCTACAAAATTATAAATTAATTTTTAAAGACCTGGGACTGGACCTAGAATGCATTACTTCATACTTATTAAAGCTGTCAAGCAAACCCATGAAGACAGACAAGAAGGGGAAGAAGTGAATGCATTTTCATTTGATCTGCCCAGGTTTGTACTCAACTGGGAGGAACGAACCCCAACTAACCAAGAGACCACAGAACTTTTCAGTAATTTGCTCAAGCAATAATTTCCCATGGATATGGGAGGCACTGGGCAGGAAAAAATGCAAATTGAAATTTATGTCAAGTGGAGTTAGGCAACGTAGGAAAAGGGCACTGGTAATTATTACCAGCAGCTTAATTAATTTAGAAGGAATGTAGTATAAGTTCCGAGGAGAAAGGATCCTCTGCAAACTCCTTTTAATAGCAAATTCGGTGTGTATGAAGTCACACCTCACAAAATGGACACAGCCAGGCTAACTGGAAAGAGGGAAGATACAACTTCCCCCCAAACGTGTCTCTCCATATGTGTTCAATAAAACCAAAATGATTAAAATAAGGACATAAAAATAAACACATATGTTATGTCCACACCCACAACACATTACGTATTCAGCCTCTTGCTTGCCTCACAGTTTGTTGCTGCTGCAATTCCTTATGGCCAAAGATGATTATTTATTTGGGGTTTCACACACACAATACAGAAAATAAGTTATTAGAATTGAGTCCCCGTTTGTTTCTGATTTATCAGCTATATAACCTTAAGGAAATCTGAACTTCTCCAAGCCCTATCTTATCATGAAAAATGGATTATAAGACAACTATGCCTCTTACTTGTAAGCATCAAATAAAATATGTGTCTCTTCAGTATTACTAGCTTTGCCAGATTTTTACTCTGAATGAGGTCATATTTACTTCTAGGCTATGATTACCAAGACTTTGAGAGCTTCTCTGCCTAGGCAACAAATTAGTCCTGCTGAGTTTCCCGCTGCTCAGACCTACTAAGGAAAGGGAGTCTGACCTCCACCTCTGCCAAGGGAAGCTGTTCACAACATGCCCTTATCCCACTGAGTCAAGCTAGCTTGTGAAGCAGCTATCATCAAGGGCCAGGCAGAGCTAGATTCCTCGAAGGGCCATGGAAACAGCCTTTGTCCCAACTCTGTGATAGACGCTCCCTCCACCTTAGCCCTGAGCTCCTCAGCACTCACTGCACAGTCTCCCAAAGAGAAGCATTCTCTGGAACCTTCCCTCATTTTCCGTAAGAGATCAAGTCAGTCCAGGGACCCCCAAAGAGAAGCAGCATCTTTCTGTCCCTTCCATCCATCTTTCTTTTCCCATCTCCTCACCTCAAACCAAATGTCTATGAAGATTTCCAGACACAGTATCCTGAGCAAATGACATGGGTGCAAACATAGAAGAATGGTATCTGAAAGGTGGGTAGGATATACGGACAGCACACAAGGTCCCACTCAACCAATCGAGGTATTTAATTGTGTGTGGTATAAATGTACTGGTACCCAACATGTAGTTCACTTAACTAGATTATTGAAAAAATGGGCTCATACAGGATAAACAGGAAATAATATTAGCTTTCAAAAATCCACTATTCTTCCTTCAAACAGGAATTCAGAAGGGTCGTGTGACCCTCTCCTTCTCTTTTGTGGTTGTGTCATTTGAGAGTAAATAATTCTATGGCTCAAATAGAAACGCATCTCGTGGGAGAATGAAAGCCTCCTTTCCCCTCACAGCCCATCCTAGCAATGCACTGAGAGAAAAGAGGGCATGTCTCTCCTTCGCTTCTTTCCATGTTCTCCTCTCTCCTTTTTTGACAGGGGGAAAAAAATGAAGACATATTCAAGTTTTATGTTTATTTGCTATTTTATTTTCCTTACAATAATTTTAAGCTATATTTCATTTCAGTCTTAGATAATCATAAAAATTGCTGAAACAGTTAACAGTGTGCCATGTAACCCTGTATCCAGTTTCTATCATGACTAATATCCTACATTAATTAATAGGACATAGTTTACATATTTTAGGATCAATGGACCAGTACTGTTGCATTAGTATTATCTGACGTTCAGACTTAAGATTTCTTTAGTGTCTTCCCACATAGTATGCTTGATTTCATTTAGATATCTTGGGCAAGTCTTGCCTGTAGCGATTTCTTGAACTTTCCCAGTTTTTGAGGACATGTTTGGAGAAGACCGATCAGTTGTTTTACAGAATGCCTCTCAACTGAGATTCTTCTGACGTGTTCTGGTGATTAAACTGGGATTCAGGGACGAAGTCCACAGAGACGGGTGCCATCTCCTCCACATGACCTCAGGGCAGGAGATGTATTGTCAGTACAACTTATCACTGCTGGCATTGACCTTGATTATAAGGATGAGGCACTTTCCATCAACTTTTCTTTCCATAAAGTCACTTGTCCTGCCCCCTTTCCATACTCTGTGCAGAAGGACGGCACTGCGTGAAGACCGTGCTCAATTAATGGGGTCATGTGCTCTATATCCTACGAAGCAGAGTAGCTTCATAATTATTTGGGATTTTTTGGTATGGAGATTTATTTATACCCCTCAATTTACTTATTCATTGAATCGTTTATTTGCATTTGATTGGACTCAAGATATTCAACGTTAAACTATAAGGTATAAGCCAATACTGCTTATTTTTCTGCTCCAAGTGTCCCAGCTTTAGCCAATGAGAGTTCGTTTTCAGTTGACCCCTGTGTCATGTGCCCTGCACTGTGGGGGTATGGAGTTGGGAACGGGAGAAGGCACAAAGGAAGAGAATCATCGTTTGTCATTGCTCATACTTTCTGGCAGCACAAGATGATTTCCAGAGCATTGTGTATAGTCACTGTCCTATCCTCAGACTTCTATCTGCATTATTGAAGAATGATAACAGGAAACCAAGATTTGTTTGCTTGCTTTCTCATGAATCCTATCTAGGACACTTGGGGCGGGGGGAGCTGTCAAGTGGTCAGACACATCTTGGAAGACAGTCTTCCTTCCTTGTGGAATGCCTTCATTCAGAGCAGTGTCTGTCTGTCCACAGAAACCCACTGTAGACTGAGAACACAGCTATGCTTCCTTAGTTTAACACCTACAGCGTGGCTCCTGACTGGCTGGTGGAGGGGTGTGCCAGCCCAGGAAAGCTAGCCTCTTGGCTGAGAAGTTTTTAAAGCCTCTCTGGTTCACAGGATGGCAGTCGTGGCCTTGTGCATATGATATTATTTGATTGGTGGTAGAAATTTAGTGCCGGCTCCTCTTCTTGGTTTGCTCTCTGGAGAAATTCCAGACTTTTCACTGTTAGATTTTGCCAAGTGTGAATCAAGTTAGTTTCTCCTTCACGTTTCAAGGGTATTTGACAAACTCTTAGCTGCTTTTTTGAAATCTCCCATGTCATAACTTAATAGAAGGCATTTCATAACTGTCTCTAAAGAACATCATGCTAAAAAAAAACACAACTTCATGCTAAAATCCTTCCCAGACAATTCTTATATATCATCTTATGTAACCTGCAGGCAGGCAAGTTACAAAAGCTACTAGTACCTGTTTGGAACTCCCTCAAAGTCCTGTAAAAATGAAGTAATGATTCTTTAGTATGGTATATTCATACCATATTCCCCATTATTCTCAACAGCATTTTAAAAACATGGAAAGTGTCATATCTTAATATCTTATCTCATTCATAAGCAGTAAGGCTTGGAGCTGTTGATCTTAAGTCAGGGATTAAAACATAGACACGTAGTGCCAGTGAGAAAGAAGTTTCTGTATCAGAAGTCTCAGTGTCTTTATGCTACTGTGATGATAAATGCTGCAAGAATGAATGGCAGAAGGGCTTTTCACCAGTGAGGAGGAACTAAGGCTTCTGTGATAGTGATAGTTTGGCCTTGAAGAATGCATCAGAAAAGTCAGTAGTTGAGTGTTCTAGGTAAATGAACAGCATGTGCCAACACCCGAAATTAAAGAAGAGCAATGCTTATTCCTAACTACAGCTTCTAAAATATGTCAGAAATAGAGGCCATGAAATGACACACTTTACGATTCAATGCTTGTCTTATAGCATATCTTTGCAGGATCTCCTCTTCATTTCTCTTTATTTCATTGTCCAAATTAAGGAAGTTCTGATATCTCCAAAGAGCCTTTCCAGTATGCCCAATAGATAACATGAAAAATGACCACTATATAAAGGTATGAATCAATGGTAGCAGCCATTCACTGGGGGGTAGGGCAAAAATTAATCTAACTTTAGTCCCTAAACATCTCATTAATAAGTTTTCTCTGCTTTTCAGATAATAAGGAATAACGGAGATAAGTGTGTGGACTCAGCTGACCCAGGTCTCGATGATTTTTCCATTTTCATGACTCCATACCTCCTCTCTTTCCTAAAGCAGAAAATCACCTCTGAGGTAGCACTCGTTTCTAGAAGGTGGTTGTCAGCAGGTTTCGAAAGCAGACTTACTGCCCTATAAATCCCTTGATCTGTGAGCACCTTTCCACTGGGGGAAGTCTAATGACTATTAAAGAAAGTATCGTTTAAGCATCTGTGATAAGTCATTAGCAGTTTTGTTCGCTATGGTGAAATATCTATTCCCCTAGGTCTAAGGCGATTGGGCATTTTTCTACAGCACCACGAGCCACAGTGGGCAAAAGCAACCGGGTAGAGTGTGCTGGGAGCCACCTCCCTGCTGGAAACAGGAATTTACAGTTGGAAAACCAAGGTCCCTTGCTTCCAGGTGAATTCATTATAGAAATAAGAGCAAGATGGCCCTCCTGCCTCAACGAGAAGGAACCACTGCTGAATATCAGGGAAAGTGCAGCCGTTCAAATGCGTACTTTCAAATATTTGAGCTCTTAAAAATGTCTGCCTCAAGGAACGCTTTTTCAGTATTTCCACACATGACATCCCAGCCTTGAAAGCGCTAAACTTCCACAAGGCAGCCGCTGGCAAGGCTTCTGTTTGTGAAGGAAGGAACCCTGGCAGGAGACAACTTTGGACTCTGATCGTATGATGGAAATGTGAAAACCATGGAAGATGACATTTTCCTCTCTCTGCGGCACCAGGACAGCACCACACCTCCCCATGTGGGGGAAACATAAACAACTAAGAGACAAACTCCAACACGAAATAAATTCCAGCATCTAGATACTCTATAACTCCTCTTAGCACTCTTTTCTGGTGGATAGGTGGAAACAGTAAGCATTTTTATTGCTAAAGGCTACCAGGGTAGCATTTTCAGAGGGGAGTGTGCAATCCTAGTTAATGTAAAACATCTGTAAATTCTTGTATGTCCTATGCACATGGGTAAGCATGGTGTAACTTCATGTATAGTGTGCTTCCATCCTAACTTACCACCACCGCTGGTCTGTATTCAGGATTCTTTGTCTCTAGATTGAAGTCTGACTTGTTGATCTTATCCAAAATTAAAATCAGAGAACTTGTGAGTTCCTTCTTCAGATATCTATGTGAAAAACAAGTCTAGCACTAAAAGTATGATAAGTTTCTATGTATAGACTTACTTTTATCTTTGGGTACATTGACAGTAGCCTTGTTCTACAGAATAATTATAAAGGATATAGGCACACTGATACAGAAGATAGCATTTTTTGTACCAGTATTAGGTATTGGAATTAGGACCTTGTGCTCTTGTGTAGCTTTTTCACTCAAGGCTGGCACTCTACTACTTAAACCACTCCTCCACTTCTAGGTTTTTTTCTGGTTAACTAGAGATGAGTCTCTTGCAGTTGTCTGCCTGGGCTTGTTTCAAACTGGCACTGGAAGTTATACTTTTGATTAAGAACACCGATTAGCTTTCAGAACCAGGAGGAGACATGGCGTAGATCCTGCTGGGGCTGGAGGAAAAGAAACACCCTGTGCTATGCCTCAAAAACCTTGTGGACGGTTATGGTCCTGCTGCAAATGGAAAGCGGCGGCAGCCCCTCGTAATAACAGGCTCCGTGAAATCCTCCCAGGGCAACAGCATAAGCTTTGTTCTGTATTTCCGTGCCACTCGGTCAACCCCAAACACTTCCCATACCTGACATATCTACTCTCCTATCGCAAGAACAGAGGTAAGCAATAAGGAAGTTGTTTTGATTTTTTTCATTGTAATGAGTAATTTGTGAGGATCTGGGGATCTAGTTATAAACAGCCACAATGACTGCTGCGCATGACTATTAATGATTTGCTAACAATGAAAACAGGGCTTCTTCTGGCGTGTCTGGCCAGTTAGCAGGGTTTCCTTCCTTTATGAACTCCCTTGCACAAGGCAAAAGCCAGGAAGGCCGGATCCTCTCTTATATCCAGGAAAATACCCCACCTTCAACATGGTGCCAAGTTTGTAGGAAACAAATACGATAGCATAAATGACCTACACAATGGAGCCATAAAAACAAGAACACAAGCAAACTATCTGCAGGAAGTGGGTAGCACCATACCTATCAAAATAAGCCAGAATTGGGGCTGGGAAGGTGGCTCAGTGGTAGAGCGCTAGCCTTGAGCTGAAGAGCTGAGGGACAGCACCCAGGCCAAGAGTTCAGGCCCCAAGACCGGACCCCCCCCAAAATAAGCCAGAATCACAAACGGAAGTAGCAGGTGTTTTCTCTCAGACTATGAGAGGTGGTAGTGAAATTAAAAGAGGAATTATTAGCCATATGGAAGAATAGGTAATAGAAAGAATATGACCAACATATATATTCATGTCTGATGAAAGTTTGTGTAATTGTTCTGCACTAAAAAATATTAAAAGCTGGGCACTGGTGGCTCATGCCTGTAACCCTAGCTATTCAAGAGGCTGAGATCTGAAGATTGCGGTTCGAAGACAGCCCGGGCAGGAAAGTCCATGAGAATCTTATCTCCAATCAAAACCACTAGAAAACTGAAAGTGGCGCTGTGGCTCAAGCGGTAGAGCGCTCACCTTGAGCAAGCTGAGGGACAGCACCCAAGCCCGGAGTTCAAGCCCCATGACCAACAAAAATAAATAAATACATAAATAAATATTAAAATTGTCACCTAACCTGAGAAAATTCTCTTTTCTGGTACCAGCATTCTAAATACAATGGATCTACAGGTCGCTTATCCCTTCTAGTTACTGTCTTCTCTCTTAACTCCCCGTGACTCTACCCCCTGTGCTGAAAACCATGAAATGGCTGGTTCCCTTGTGTCTCCACTGTCTAGAACAACGCCTGAAGCTACAGGCTCTCAGTAAGTGCGTGTGGGCCCCCTCGGTCTCCAGTGACTCCATCCCTAGACAACACCCTCCTCAACACAGAATTTTGAGAGAACAGAGCTTTGGTCTAACCGAGAGTCAGTGGAGACAACATGGTCACCTGTATCCATATCAACAAATTGTATTACAATACGGTCTTTAAATAATTGTACAAATGGGTTACCATGCAACATGTCAGTTTATGCCTGCAATGCCTCTTGATCAATAATGCCTTTTTCATCATTCTCTCCCACCCTCCCAACCCCCTGGCCTCTAACACCCTTTCTGCCCTTGCTGAATCACACCCCTCCAGCCAAGGTTAGTATTATTAACTTCAGACATGTACTTTCTGCTCCCATTAGGCCTCCTCAGGGTCTGCTCATCAATTCTTCCGCTTGCCAAATTGTACAGGTACTCCAGTCTCTGGCACGGCTCCTCCCTTAGAAATGTGAGTTACCACTCTTTCTCTCTCTCATAACTAGAGCTTCACTTCATTAAAATTCAAATTTTGCTTCAGCGAGGATCTGTCTCTTCTCATTGTATATTGAGAGTTCCTCTCCTTTTGAAAGTATTTACTTAGGGCTTTATTCCCTTCTGGGTTTTCCATGGGGTTGTCTCTTGAATTAGATCCCCTCTCCTAGCACTCAATAATTTTCCAGCAGTGTCTTAATGTGATTAACATCAAGGCTGTGAAACTGAGTACAGGAGGGGCCGAGCATGCCAGAGCTGCCCTTGAATTACCCAGAGGCTGATTTAATTCATTAGCCAGGTCTTGCGGAATGTACAATGTCACCGTTGTTGTAGAACTAACTCATCCACATGAATCTGATCCAGTGTTGGCTTGATCAAATCCAAGGCCTCAAGTATATGATTATGGGTGCCTAAGTACATGTGTGGGGTTTTTTGTTCCTGAAAAAAGCCCAGGTTTCTCTCCTATTCCTTTCTGGCTTCTTCTCTTCCCTTTTTCCTAAAAGATGATTACTGTGTCCAACCTCACACGGTTGAGTATCCTCTTCACTCTAAGTGTTTAAACCTTCAGTGACATGTCTCTGAAATGAACTCTTACAACATTGTCCCCAAAAGGCTTCATTGCTCATAAAAATTATGATCCAAACTGTTTCTTCCAAATAAAAGCTTATCTAGAGTACCATTTATAAATATCCACAGTACTGATGACTTCCTAAAACCATTTATCTGCTTAGTTGCACTTATTATTCTAATTTCACACATACTCATTTTCTCTTGAATAGAAAAAAAAATGCTTCTTGAAGAGTCAACTGTTTTCTAAACCCTTTGGATGCTGCTGGTTTGCTTGCTCACTGCTCAGAATGCTCCTTAGCAGCAGCTGAAGCGAGAATGTAATTATAATCCGTGAAGAAGTAGTGGATATTACAGCCTTCCAATCTAGCTCTGTTCACGGTCTTCTGTGGTGATGGAAATGTGTGATTTGCACAGGAAGGTAGAGTAACCACTACCCATATCTGGTTATTGCACACTTGAAATGTTACATTCAGGAAATGGACTTTTTAATTTGAGGTAATTGAACTTGGAATACTCATACACAGCTATTGACTGCCACCTCTGACAATGCAGCCCTAACATACACTGCACTGTTCAACACTGGGTGAAAACACAGAGCTTTCTGCTGCTGTGACAAACTACCTGAGAAAAATAACTCAAAGAAGGAAAGGTTTATCCTGGCCCCTGACTTCAAAGGCTTCCGTCTGGGGCTGGTTGGCTGTACAGTACTGAGCTGAGCCTGAAGGACAACAAACCATGGGGCTAAAGGAACCTGTGGCAAGGGAGACCATTCACCTCATGGCAACTAGAAAGTACCAAAAGAGGGGCAGAGGCTGGGACCAAATGCCCCCTTCGGAGGCACATCCCAGAGACCCGTTTCCTTCTGTTTGGCCCCAAATGCTAATGGCTACCTATTCATCCATTAATGGAGCATCCCACTGACAAAGTTAGAACACACATGATCCAATCATCTCGCCAAAGCTCCATCTGTGGACATTGCTGCAAGCCTGCCGGACCCACCGTTAATGGCCAAGTGGATAATACGTGGGATACTATGACATTTATTTCAACAGAAAAACTTCTCAGGCTTGCAGCTGGTATCTCTTGGAAAATAAAAGAAATAATGGAAATGACATGCTCTAGGATTCAGAAGTTCAGCATTGACAGCTACATTCTCAACTGCTTGGTGGCACTGGTGAAACTGCCTTACTCTTTGGGGTCTCAGAATGTAGAAACATGTTATCACCATTACTTGATTCGATACTGGTTTTATACTCACTCTTATATTACCTAGAGAACTGTTCTTGAGGAGCAAGTTTAAAAAAAGATATATAATACATAAATAAATATGGGTATATATTTGTATGAGTACAAACACATACTGTTAAAATATATATAATATAAATATGACTAAATAACCTGAAAGCTTACACTGGAATTTTCTAGTTTGTAAACAAGTGCTAAATCTAAATATATGATAAATAATTTTATTTATATTTATATTGAATTTTATTTATAATTATATTGGACATACCATGTGCTACATATACAAACACATTGAACTAGAAAGTTGAATTTCCACAATATGAAGGTTTTCCAAACACTAAGCATAGAGTTTCCCTATGACCCAGAAATTCTACTTGTGGACATTTATCCAGTAGACCACAAAGAAGGCTACACTAAAGCTAATAGCACAACCATGTTCACTGCAGTATTGTTTATCATACCCAAGATACAGATACCAGATACCCCTCAGATGACAAACGTATACATAATAGAATTCTACTCCACCATCAGAAAGAGTGATATTTTACCATTGATAAGGAGACAGAAAGACTTGGAAAAAATTATAAGTGAAGTAAGTCAGATCCAAAGAAATATGTACTGTAGGGTTTCCCTCATTTGTGGTAACTAGAATGTGCCTATAAATGTAAACACACTACATGACAAAAGACAGAAAGCACAACCAGGACATGATACATTATACAGGACTGTAAACATTCACACAGTGAGACCAAAGGCAGGTATTCTTAGGACAGGATCACAACGGCTCAATAGCTATGTGCATATGATCATGTAAAATAACGTGTATCAAAATGAACTCTAAGAAGTGTAAACAGGTTTTTTTGCTTTGTTGCTGTTTGTGTTTTCTTTACCTTCTGTCTTGTTTGTAAGAGTAACTGTTTGGGGGAGGGTAAGCAGGGACAAAGTGGGGGACAGAGAATGTACATGCAGCCATGATACTCACTACACACTATGTTGCTGTAACCTCACATGACATAAGGAACACAGGGCTCTCTGAGGCCTCTTTTATTAGGATACTGACCCCATTCCTAGGAGCTCCTCTCTCCTGACACAATCACCTTCTAAAGGTACTCCACATACTTTCAAATTATGTTATAGGAAAGCGAGCATTCAGCCTACAACACTCTATGTCCCAACTGGTAATGGAAGGGTGACTCTTATCTCACTATGTGCCACCTAGAAAAAAAGTTGTCACCTCTGGGCCTTCCTCACAGTTATTTTAGCCCTGTGAAAGAATCCAGGAAGCGTTCTGAAAAAGGAAATATGGCCCGCGTTTTCTCCCTTTCTTTTACTCCCTTCCTTCCATCTTTCTTGCTTCTTACAATGTGAATGTGATGGAGATAGATGAGCAGCTACTTTGGGAAATGAGGTGGAAGACTCATGGTAAGAACAGAAGTTTCAGAAGAGAGTCCTTTCCCTAATAACTTCATGCAATATCAAATAATCCTTGACCTTCAAACTCCAGATTTTACATGGAAGAAAAATTAAATCCCACCTCGTTTAAGACACTACTGTTTGTGCCTTAAGTAATTGTCCCATTATACAAAGCTAAACCTAAGCTTGACTGATATGTATGGAGTTGTTAGGAGTTTATTCTATTAGACATAAATTAATACATATGTAAAATGAGGCTCTGTATTTACCATAAGACATATAATAAAACATTCTAGAGATTATAGGGGTAAAGGCTTATTACCATCAAGGACATATTATTTTTAATCAGTTCCATTTAATGATGATAATCATATTATGTTAATTACACTACAGTATACTTGATATTTGGGGAAGATACATTCTTAGAAAATCTAAACCTCATGATACATATATCTTTGTAAGGATGCCTGTTTTTTTCACAAATTTACTTTTTTGTCCAGAGTCTTGTTTTCTCTGAATACAAACTTCCAGCACATTACAAAAGAAAGTACCTGAGTCCTTTCACAGATTCCTATATAATAATCAGGTGGAGAACTCAAATAGCATTGATACTTAATTGCTGTCTTGCTGGCTAGAGTCACCTGTCAGCTCATAACTGAGACTACATATCAGCATCATCATGCATAATATTCAAATCCATACCTTGATTAAATTATAAAAAAATTAAATCTCATGATCTTTGAACTTGTTTGCAAATAGTTAAATCCTCCAGGATAAGAGAATCAAAGGTTTGTTTATTAAAGAACCAGACTTCCACTGCGTTCCACAGAGCTACAGCAAGGTTCCTATTTAACAGCAACTCACACGCATGTTTAAACCCAGCAGTGATGGCTGTAAAGTAAAATAATAAAATATAAGTAGTACATAAAGATAAAAATAAGCCCCCAATTGGCCCAAGCTTGCTCCTGCAGATAGTTCACACGCAAACCCTCCAATCATTTATTCCACCCAGTAGCTTTCCTTAAGTATCAGGAGTTTATAAGCCTAGTGTCACTGCTGCTACTGAACAATCAACACTAAAAGAGATGCATGGCCCTAGCTATGGGGAAATGAACATAGCCAGTAGACATTCACTCTACCTAGCAGATGTGCAGGACTGAACAGATCCACCTCCTGCAGGGCACGGGTGTCAATGAGGGCAGACAGATGGACAAACGCTAAGACTAGGGACCACAGCCACCTTCCAGCCAAGCCTTCAGACTTAGGGATGCCTATGGGCCATCAGAGGAAATGAAGCCTTAGGATACATATAAAGAAGGCTACATCACTAATGTTATAAAGTTTAGCCTGTGCAGCAATCAGTGAAAAGCTGGCCCTGTGCCAAGCACTGAGTGTCTCCCCTCCCAAGCACAGAATCTCCTGGGTTCTGAGGAGACAACACTGATGAACCAGGAGGACGGCCTAGATTGAATCCGATAGTCGACCACAATGGAAACCCAAAAGAAAGGCCCAGGCAGAGGAGGTACAAGTCCCTACCACCACCCCCCACCCCCACCCCCGGCTCCCGAAGGTGTAACTAAGCAGCAGCACTTCCGTGTGGTGGAACAGAGGAGAGAGCATGGGGTCCGTTTCTTCTGTCACTTGTCATTCCTCCAGCTTCCTCTTCTTCTGTAAAAATCAGTTCAATGTTTCAGTCAAGCTGTCACACGTCAGGAACACTCTGGAAACGTGTCAGCCCAGTGATAGATGATAATTCAAATAATACTTTCTAAAAGGAATTAAAGGCCATTTGTTTCATATACTTTATGTGCTCAATGGAGTATATTGAAAAATGGATACTGGAAGACTTAATATTGTTAAAATGTCCATACTCCTCTAACTGGCTACAGATCTAATGCAATGCCTACAAAAACAACATTTTCTGTGGAAATAGGGAAGACAATCCTAAAATGGATATGGATCCACAAAGACCCCCCCAATAACCATAACAATCTTAAAAGAGCCAAAGCTGGAGGCAGCACATGTCTTGTTTTTAAAATATATTACAGAGCTGCTGTCATTAACATAGTAGTGTGTAGACATCAAGACAGGCAGCAGGACTAAAGGAGCAGACCAGAGAGCCCAGGACTAAGCCCACACAACACGGACATCGGATCCTTGGAAGGATGTCAAGAAAACACAAGTTTTCCATAAGTGCTCTGGGAAGGCTAGGCACACATATGCCGAATAAAGAAAGGAAGGCCTATGCTGACAATATACACAAAAATCAACTCAGAAGAGAGAGTCAAACACAAGACCAAAAAATACAGAGTCCACAGTACAAAACGTAGGGGAACGTCTTCAGGCTCCTTGTCTTCATGACCCCAAACCACAGTCAACAACAGCAGTAGCACCAATGAAAAGGATAATTTGTGTTATTTCAGACCTCGACACAGTAAAGGAGCAATCAACAGAATAAAAAGGCAGGTTCCAGGATGGAAGACAGTGTTTTCAAACCATGAGTAAGAGACTAGTATCTAAAAATAAAATCTTCAACTCAGTTTTTTCAAAAAAATATGATTTTTTAAAAAGCAATCAAAGAACTTGAACATACCTTTTTCTAAAGATAGGATACAAATGACCAAAAGGTATATGAGAAGATGTTCAGTATTACTAATCTTCAGCAAAATGCAAATTAAAATACCGCAGTGAGAAACAACACATACTGACCACTGATATCAATGTAAGAAAGTTTGAACCCTGTGCACACTTGGTGAGAATGTAAAACAGTGCAGCTGCTATGGAAAACAGGATGGAGGTTCCTCAAAAAAGTGAAATAAAACCATTCTGTGTTCTATTCAATAAGCCTATTTCTGAGCTTTTACCTAAAAAGCTAACATCAAGATTTCAAAGAGGTATTTTTACTCTGATGTCAATTCCAGCATTATCAACTATAGCTGAGATAGGGTACCAGCCAAAATCCTTATCAACAGATAAAGAGATGAAGAAAACATGGTATGATCACACAACAGAATATTATTCAGTCTTAAAAACAGGAGGAAATACTGCCATATGCAAGAAATCAGACTGATTAGAGAAGGAATATTATCAAAACCATAGAAAGCAAAGAGCTTTCTCGTGGTCACTAGAGAAGGGAAGAAATGATGAGGAACTAGAATTCCATAGTGTGTTTCAAGTAGGCAAAAGATATATAGGTTTGTTGTACAACATGTAGATGTTGTACACAAATCAGCACGTGTTAAAACTCATAGAGATATATGTTACAGCAAGTAAACAAAATATCTAAAAATAGTCTTCAATATTATTTGAAGGAGCTGATTTTTATCTTGTGTATTTCAGTTGTTTCTACTGTGATTCCTTGGCCTGTTTTCACTCCTGTGTCTGTTTTTACTTGTTATGTTTTATTTGGTGGCCTATTTTACCATATGCTATGTCTCTAACATCAAATAAACAGTTAAGAGTGAAGGATAAAACTTTCTGATCACTAATCAAATCTACCCCCACAAAGAAAATATTGTTTGTGAAAAAACTTACTAGTAAATAGGAAAGCTATAAGTACCTGCTAAGGATTTTGAAAATTGGATCCATTTATATGATTGTTTATGGTAAAAATGGATAATGACTGACACTTCCTTCCACTGGCAGAGTCCTGGGATGCTGGACAGTACATCAGATGCGGGTGTTCAAAACTGTCATCAAGAGAAAACAAATACTTGGGATGTCAATTATTTGTATTTAACACTCACATAGGGGCTAAAGTCAATAGGCCATAATAGAGAAGTCAGAACTTGGCCATCAGAGCAGCTCAATGGAATTTGAGTAGCATGTCACTCTCTTCTCACTCTGAAATACTTGACAAGTGTTTTTTAAAAGCATCTCTTGGTTGTTTCTCATCCTGATTGGTATAACCCCCGCCACCATGCAGGATTAAATATGATAGTATATGTAAATAATAACAATTAACATTTAGTATCTGTCATGCACCAAACAATGTTTTAAGTGCTATAAATAAGATAGTGTATCTGTCTGTAGAAAAGAATTCTAGAGGTGAGTGCTGTAGATAGGAAACCGGCACCGTGACTCATGGAAGGGCATAGAAGAGTTAGTAAGATGAAAACTGAGATTTAGACCCCAAAATTCAGGCTCCAGGGTTCCAACTACTTACACGTCTTCACCACTAGCATTTTATGTACAAACGACTTGGCATAAAGTAGAGACTCCATTAATTGCTACGCTGTAACCACAGCTTTTTTATGGCAAAATAATTTCTACTGAACTCCCAGGAAGCTCAGTGTTGGCCAGGGCTGCAAACGTTAATGAAGTAAATAAACCATTTTGCTAACACGGATACTTTTCATTACATTCTCCCTCCGACAAGGCAACAAAGCCAGAAATTTCTTTTTAATGCTAATATGAATCAAAAGTGAAGGTTTCCATTAAAAAGAAAATGTCCCAAGTGCTTCTCCTCTTCTGAGCCTTGGACTCAGATGGCCCTAGGGTCCCCAAAGTCTCCTCATCCATGCTGACCTGTTCCTAGTGGTTACAGTGAGAAAGTACTGGGTGGACACCAATGAGATGGAGCATAAAAGGGAAAGCAAAATGGAAGAACTGCAGGTCAGTCCTGGTGAATGAATGGGTATTTTGCAAGAAAAGAAGCAATGGCACTGCCCAATGAAAGAAGAAAAGAATTCTTCAGAGAAATGCCTCCAACCAGAAACATCAACCAGGCAGGAGAATCGTGAAGGAGCATGAACGATGATGCAGAAGGCAGAGATACAGGGGACACCACCGATCGCGGCCTCCACACAAAACAGACTATCACCAGATCTGGGGCAATGTGTAGACCCTTGGTTTTTCATGACCAGCAGGTTTTCTGTTAAATAGGAGAGAAACAATCTTGAGCTTCCTTCGGTTGCACAGCAGGTTGACAAAATATGACAATAATGGTCCAAGACTCTGAAAGGAAGTATTGCAAATACTTTCACAGAAAAGAAATGGCAAATCCCTAAGGCCAGGGATATGTATAAACATTTGAGTGTTATACAGTGTGACCCACACATCACACGGTATTCTGTGAGGATGTACCATTTTATGTGTCCTGTTAAACAGTAATTAAATAAATAAAACACAAATGTTCTGCTAAGGTTTGGTTATGAATATTGCCACTGATTTTTATGGATGTATTTACTGAGATATCGGTCATTTGCCATAAAATTCTTCCATTTAGTGTACAAAAAGTATATCCACAAGTATTAGGCAACCTTCACCATAACAGATTTTAAATTTCTTTTTTCTGCTAAACTTAGGAAAATTCATTTCATCTGAGGGGTGTATTTTGGTCCTTGTGGGCTTCTAAATTTCCTCCTCACTCAGATTCTCCTGCAGTTCTGACTGCCTGAGGCAAACTGTGATAATCACCTGGGCAGAGACAATCCAAGTCCGAATCGCCTTCACTTCTGATGCCCTAAATGTCTCTGCCTTCCAGATTTCCTCCACTCCTACTGCCCCTGCCCTACTGAAGGCTGATCTGGTCCAGCGCCAGGACAACTGGATCCCAGTGTGCTTACTTTGACCCCCCAACTCTTTGGGGCTCCCCTCCTCTTCCTGGATTGGTGAACTGGACACATCCAGCTCCAGAAGGCCCCAGCCGTGGGAGTGGCGTTGGCAAACAAGATGGCCCCTGTTGACTGCATCCTCACACCTTCCGAATGCACTCTTTTTAATATATATTTTTTATTGTAAAGATACTGTACAGAGGGGTTACAGTCACATGAGTAAGGTATGAGTCCATTTCCTATTGCGTATTCTCCCTCAGACCCCTGCTGCGGTGGGCAAATTCTAAGGTAGTCCCCAACACGCCCTTCCTTCGGTACACATGACTTCTGTGGAATGTGAATATGATGCACCGACATCCTCGTGATTAGTTTAGTAATCATCTGACTTTGAATTGTTCAAAAGGAGATCTTGAGCATGACCCTGGACTAGTCAGATAGTGTCATGGCCCATCCTACACACAGACTGACTTGCCAGAGAGAGAGAGAAATATGTAGACAGTAGATAGATAGATGGATATAGATAAATACATAGGAGAGAGAGAGAGAGAGAGAGATGGGCAGTAGATAGATAAGTAGATAGACATGCAGACAGACACAGACATGTGGACAGACAGGAAAGTCAGACTGATAGGCATGCAGACAGACAAACAGCCCCACTCCCAGGAACACACAGCAGCCATTGGAGAGCGGCCACTATGAGTTTGCATCAACCCCCGCCAACCATCAGCAAAAAGACAGTAAACACAGTTGTGCTGGTAGCTTTAGTGTGGTCTTGTTTGTGAACATTTGGGTAAATGCCCAAAAGTGGGATTGCTGGGTCATAGGGGAGCTCTATGTGGAGTCTTTTGAGGAACCTCCATACTACTTTCCAAAGTGGTTGAACAAGTTTACACTCCCACCAACAGTGCAGTAAGGTTCCCTTCTGTCCACATCCCCTCCAGCATCTGTTGTTATGAAAGTTCTTGATTATAGCCATTCTAACTGGGGTGAGGTGGTATCTCAATGTTGTTTTGATTTACATTTCTTTTATGGGCAGGGAGGTTGAACATTTCTTCATGTGTCTATTGGCCACCCTTCTTTCCTCTTCAGAGAAGTTTCTCTTTAAGTCTTTAGCCCCCTTATTTATTGGGCAGTTGTTTCTTTGAGGATTTGTTGTTGGGGGATTTAATTTTTTGAGTTCCAGGTATACTTTAGATACTTTAGACCCTTTTCCATTGTATGGCTAGTGAAGATCTTCTCAATGAAATTCTATGCCTCCAACAGAAAGAATGACATTGCCCCATTTGTTAGGAAATGGAAAGACTTGGAAAAAATTATATTAAGTGAAGTAAGCCAGGCCCAAAGAAACATAGGTCTTATGGTTTCCCTTATTTGCAATATCTAGTATATATCTGAGACAAGCAAAAAGGGTCATATAAGTTGATGTTAGGCAAAATGAACCCCAAGATAAGGACTCAAATGGTTTTCTTTCTTGCTACTGTTTCTACCACATTTATAAGATGATTTCTTTGTTGCTTTGTATGTCTATCCCCCACGGTATAACCCGTTTTCACTGTATTTGATGTTGGTATAATTTGTGGAGGGGAAGGGAAAAAACAAATCGTTTAAATAGGGATACAGGTGGACCCATTGCAACAATGAGATGTACAAGATGTTATGTCGAAAACAAACTTTACAACTTTAGCGTGAGGGGGGGTATGGGAAGGGCTGGGAAGGGGAAACAAAGGAGGAGGCAACAATGCTTGGTAAGAAATGTACTCATTACCTTACTCATGTAATTGTAACCCCTATATCTGGTATTTTCACAATAATTTTTTTAAAAAGAAGGCAGGAGTCTCAGCTCTACAACACAGATAACCACATTCTGTCAAAAATCATGTGAACCTGGAAAAGGACCTTAAACTCTGGTTAGATATCCAGCCTGATTTACAACTAATTTCAGCCTGCAACCTAGGAGAGAATTTATCACATGATCTGAGAGCCACAAATACACAAATGGAAGATTGTCTTAAGATGCTGAGCTTGTAAGAATTTAGGACACAACAACAATAATTAATTTATCCCTACCTTTTTTTTTAACCTGGAAAACTCTACCTTGCTCTTTTTTATTTTATTTTTTTGGTGGTGCTGGGCTTGAACTCGGGTCCTTAGGCTTGTTCATTTGACTGCATTCTACCCCTGAAGCCATGCCTCCAGCTGCGCTTTTTGCTGGTTATTTTGAAGATGGAGTTTTATGCCCTAGCTGGCTTAAAATTGTGATTCTTCAGATCTCAGCTTCCTGACTAGCTAGAATTATAGGCATGAGCCACCAGCACCCAACTCCTACCTAGCTCCTAAAAGAGTTGCTTGTTCTTAACGCTTGATGAAATTTACTCAAATTTCATCTGAAGCTAGAAGATGAGTGTTCCTTCTGTTCTCTGGCAAGAACTCACAGTCCTATTTCCCTAATGTATTTCTCACTTGAATGGAAGCCTTGCATAACTAGCTATGCTTAAAAGAACCTGATTGGGAGATGTCTAAAGAGCTGAGGTTGGCACAGACCACTGCAGTGTTTAACGTGTGCCCCTTGAGAGAAGGGCCCTTCATCGCCCCCCCCCCCTGCCTAGAATGACCCCTCCAGAGCAGGCCCCTCTGCAGAACACCAGTGCCCCTCACCCACCTGCATCAACTCTCGGGACTGGTTCTTTGAGCTGGGCGCCGTTGGCTCACACCTGCCATCCTAGCTACTCAGGAAGCTGAGATCTGAGGACTGCAGTTCAAAGCCAGCCCGGGCAGGAAAATCTATGAAACTCTTATCTCCAATTAACCACCAGAAAACCTGAAATGGAGCTGTGACTCAAGTGGTAGAGCACTCGCCTTGAGCTGAAGAACTGAGGGACAGCACCCAGGCCCAGAGTCAAGCCCCATTGACAAAAAAAAAAAAAGACTGGTTCCTTGATTGTGAATTACCACAGCACCATTGTTACTCTGCCAGGACACCGTTTGCTTATATTTCTCCTTGCTTCTTGCTCCTGACCAGCATTTCAGCCCCATTGTGTTACTGAATGCCTAATGCTTACTTTCTTTGTAGGGAAAATAGATCCATTCTCTAAGACAAGTTTATTCTTCCAGGGGAGTGTTCCCCCCCAACAGATAGTAAACAGAAGTGAGCAGCCAGGATGTACCACAGGGCTAGTGCTCTCAGGAGGACCCCAAAGAGAATACCCAAGAGATGACAGAGAGCATTCATTTCCAACCACCCATCCCGTGGTGTCTACACAGTCGATTGACTGTTCTTACATGTCATTCATTCCCCTCTCTTCTCCTTATTTTTATGGGAGCAGGATGCAGTCCTGGTTCCTATCATTAATAATGCAGCAAACAGCAAATCCTACCCAGATGAGAGCACGCTGCTCTCTTCCAGGGCGAGGAAGTAAACAAAAGTAATTAATGGTAAAACGCAGGCCCAGGGGTTCTTCCCTCAGCCCAAGTCTGTTGGAAGTGAGGAGATTCTTGGGTTTGTATTAAAACTGCTTCCTAGGGATCAAGCAGCCTGTCAATATTGACTGACTGTTGGGCCAAACGCTGAACCTTGGAGAATGGCTGCATTTATTTACTCATTCAACAAATGTTCATAGGCTATTTGGATGTGGCAAAGGATAAGAGAAAGTATAGGAAAATAAGAGATGGCAATTGAACTGGAGTTGATTGCAGTTGGTTGTAAAAATATAAATGTAATGAAATTAACGTCAACAAGATAAATGCAGAGGTTCTGCTTCAAGAAGAAGAGGGGGTAATTGTATCTGGATAAATTGGAGAAAGTCTAGCCTCTGTGTGTGTGTGTGTGTGTGTGTGTGTGTGTGTGTGTGTCTCACAGAGAGACAGAGAGAGGAGAGAGAGAAGGTACAGGAGAGAAGATAGAAGGAAGAAAGATGAGATGAGGGTAAAGCAAGAGGAGAGAGAGAATGGAAAAAGAAAGGAGGCAAATGAGAAAAGGCTGTTTTAAGAGAAGCAAGAGCACTACACCTTCATAAGACAACACTGCTTCTCCTAATATGGTCACTCACAGAGAAAACTGACAACACAACACCCTCAGCGCCTCTGCGGTGTCAGAAGCTTGGACCTGGGGAGCTGGGGCGCTGGGGCGCTGGCGAGGAGTGTGTGGCGTGACTGCAGAGTGCTCTTATTTTGTGTGGAGTTGTGGCTCCACACATTTCACAAAGCCTTCATGTGGATCTACCATACGCAAATTACACATCAGTGACACATTTCTTTGAGTAAGGAAAAAAAATGTCACATTTCAGAAGACAAGACACCTACAGCCGAACCCCAACTAATGAACAGCAAGAAAGCCAAAATGATCTCTTCGAATGCAGAAGAAATGACAACTCGGGGCCTCTAGGCCTGGAGGAGATGAACCCAGACTGAAGTGTCTGGATTGGAACGAGACAGGGATCCAGGAAAGAAACCTCCAAGGAGCAAGGGAGAAAAGACCACCCATGTTTTATCTGTCAAAAGTGGTACTAAAGGACTCGCAAATAGTCTACGATGCAAACAAATCTCTGCAAGCCAAAGACAAGGCAAATGCTAACTTAAAGCAGAAAGCCTTAGCTAAAAGGTCAGGGCCATGTGCCTAAGACGTGTTTGCACTGGGCTGAGGATGAAGGCTCATCTTGAAGAACGTTTCATGTATAGGCAGGAATGCATTTTTATTTTTAAAAAAATAGTTTAAAATGGAATTCAACTAATGCAACACCTGAAGCCCTCTGTCTATATTACCTGACGCCAATCCTTTCTTATTTCTATGAGTACAAAAAGGCAGACGAGACCTGAAGGAAGACATCAAGAATAAAGTGGGAAAATGAACAATGGGGACTTGATGGGATGAGACAATATTCATCTGTCTCCTGAGATTTTTGCCTTAGGTCTTGCCCAACTGCAGGTAAAGAAATTGAGGCTGTGCAGGCGGAGGGGGGGAGGAGGGGGGGTTGGCCGGAGGTGGTGTTGGGAATGTTTCTCTTTCAGGGCATGCTGGAAATCCTGTGTGAGATCAGGAAATCCACCAGGGCTTCTTCGTAGGTCCAAAGGGAGCACAGCGCCACCCGCAGGGGACAGTATGCCCTAGCACTCCCAAGAAGACACCCTACAGGCATCCTGGCACCCAGTACATAGCACTCAGGCAGACACGGTAAGATCCCAAAGCAAGAAGATGCAGAAGGAAAAGGTATAAACTTGACCCAGAACTCCAATTTTCTCGGTCCTACTTCATCGCCTCACACTCTCTGGTTTCAGAAGTTGAAACTCTTCCGAGATCTATAGTGATAATAATAAAATCCCTCCTAGGAAGCTTTTCTGTCATTGCTCATGGCATCCGTTTCCCTGGTTAACAAGACCTTAGGGAAGTCATCTTCACTGTGGTCCAGCCCAGGAGGGGGGGCACCATTACCTCCACAGTGGCACAATTCTTGTCTTTTCTTTTCTTAACGTTCAGTGGCAGGACAGCGTAGACCCTCCTCCTGTGAGGTGGAACCCGCCATGCCTCCAGGGAGCCCCATGCCCCAGACTGGGCTCAGGTCTACATGAGTGGGTGCAGCCTCTACATGCTCATGTTTAACCTTTGCCTTGAAAATTATCCGAGAAGGATACCTAACTTTATGTTAAGTGCTTTAAGGCATGGGAATAAATTATATTTTTTAAAACCCTTTGCTTACATTTTTCCATAATTAACAGTGTGGGCCTATGGTTAAATAACTTAAAAGGGTTCTGCAAAGTTAATGAGTGCCACATTAATTATATGAGAACAAAAATTAGAAATCTGTGTCAACACACTGTAGAGGATGAGCTTGTTTTTATTTCTGTGTGTTATTCCTCTCAGAAGGGCATGCGTAGCTTACCAGTGACCCATCCACCGGCTATTTTAACCTGCATTCACCTAGCGTGTCCTAATTTGTTGAATTTCAAAAGCAGGTGTATTAACAGAAAACTAACATTATTTCTTGTATACTGGCCACCTTATAATACAGAATATCATAGTATAATACCAAGCTGATTGTAAATTCTGAAACACGAGGTACAGATGAAATAATGACTGAAGATTAAGGACCAAAGTAAATCAAAATCATGAGGAGGTTTAAACTCATCCATGATGAATACATGGGCAATGGTAAAACAAATTTTAATAGGTCAAATGCCATACCAGATATTATGTCTATTCTGAAGAACATAAGATGAAATGAGCTTAGTTATAGAATAAAGAATTTCAAACTCGGTAGAAAAGTTTATGTGAGCCTTACCTCCAGTTAATTAACAAAAAAAAAGCCAGAAGTGGTGGTATGGTTCAGGTAATAGAGCACCAGCCTTGGGTGGCAAAAAAAGCCATGCAGTCAGTAAGAGATGGTTGAATTGAAATAGACAGTTTACAATCTCAATACCAGCCATGTTTGATTCTTTCCCCTCACAACATTGCGTCTTTTTTGAAAGTTGAACACAGGGAACTTCCTAACTCAGCTATTTTTTTTTCTAAGTTGAAAACTCCTTACAGAACACTGTCAGAGCTTCCTTTCGTGAGATGCTAAGGACAGCGTGGAAAACAGGAGTCTCAGCCCATCCTGACTGTGAACACCCAGACTGTGCTTTTTTCCTTCTGAAGTTACACATGTTGCCAGGCTTTCCCTCTTAACAGGAAACAGTCCTTCCAAGCTTGAAGTCGCTACGGAGTTGAGATGGCCTTACAGTAGAGAGAGGCTGTGAAATATTGCTTTGAGCTCAAATCTTCCAAAGGACTAGATAAGGACGAAGGAGAACAGGATCCTGAAATATAACCAGCAAGACGAATGGGAGAGAATAAACATGACTTGATCCTATGTCTGAAGTCTCTTCTGTCTCATTATTCACGTGCATCACGTACATGGGCCGTGGCATGTCCAGTTTTAATCTGTGGCAATGATGAGTAACTGCTGGGTGGTTAATGCACAGTACTGAGGTATTGGAAACAGAGATACAGATATCCTCTGTCTTGGGGACAGGTTTACCTATGTGACTAAAGGCAAGAAAGGACTGTGTTACTTCCCTTCAGAAGGCTTGAAGAACAAATGGAACTGTGACAGGGAACCCGAGGCACTGCAGATGCAAAGTGATTGTGGAATCAGACTTGAAAACAATATGAATTTCTGCAGGATTTCACTAACCAAGAATATGCACACTCGACCCTTACAGAAAAGTGTGATATGGGGGGAAAAACGGTGTTTATTAATTAAAGCGAGTACAATAATGTTCTAACTCTAAACCCAAGAATAAAAAGGAACTTAATTCATAGAGTTAAAAATAAGATCCTAGCACACCAGGTACAATAGTAATTCCAACACTCAGGAGGCCGAGGTAGGAGAATCAAAAGGTCAAAACGAGGTTGAGCTACACAGGGAAACCTTGTCCAACAAAAACAGGTTAATGAGTTCATTCATTCGAAATATTGGATAAATGTTTTAGTTACCATTCGAAGAAGAACTGAAAAGTTAGTAAAAATGAATCAGGCTTCTTTATGGAAACTAATCATCACAATAAAGGAAGAGTTGAGCTTGGAAAATAAGAAATGGAAAGACTCTCTAAGTGAGACAGGAGCAAATGACAGGAGAGTACAGAGGACTGAGGCACAGGATGGAGAAGCAAGGCAACAGCCACATTCACAGGACACTCACCCCGTCAGAAATGAACTGTGCAACTTGGTGGGGAGATGTCCGTGGGAGGGAGAGTGGAGGAGGGAGAGGGTAACAATGTTTGACAAGAAAGGTACTCATTACCTTACACTCATTACCTGACTTACGTAACTGTCACCCCTCTGTACACTGCCTTTACAATAAAACAATAAAATTTAAAAAATACATATGAAGCAAGCAAACAAAAAGAACAAATGACCAGGTGTGTTTCTGTAGGTCCAAAAATCTAGAGAATTAGTCCATCTCCATTTCCTTCTCCTTGAAATGTAGTATCTATCCTGTTTATCTGCTGAAAGGTCAAGTCAGAAAAAAGATGTAGTAGCTCTTTAAGATTAAGTAGCAAGACACATAAATCAACATCACCACTAATGCATTAGAATAATCAGAGCAAGTCCATAGATTGAAGAGTAATGAAGTTATATTAATTTCATTTGTCTTCCAGATTAGATTTGAAAGTCCAGGGAAACTTGTTATATTGTAAGAAGTCAGGTCCACAAGTAAAATGAAAAGTAAGAATTAAAGAGACAATGTACTTAATAACTAACTAAGGTGACATTTTAATAAGGCAATGTACTTTTATTTAGAGGATAAGAATATTTGGACAATTGGATTATTTTCAATATAGGAAGGAGCTGTCTTTACAGCACTTAATTCTAAAATGATTCCAATTTGGTTAAATGATTATATTTAATACTTTAAATTACCCACTTATCCTCAAGAAAGAAAAAAATAATAGATTTCAGATTTGTAAAGCCCATTTCATTGTGTCTTAATATCTTTCTAAGAAATTCTATAGCAACTGTTACCATAGTTTTCATATTTTGAGACAGATCTTGAAAACTTTCCTTTCAACTCTTTTCAACCACATGTCTAACACGCAGCCCCACCCATCCGGGGCATTCTTTCTGGGCCTGTCTGAGGTTACTGCTTTCCAATACCCAGTAGGGAGAGTGATTGGTAACATAAGGGTCAAAAGTGGGATATTAGTTACAGGAAAGAATTCAGATGGTGTAATGTTTTAGAAAAATGAACCCACAGTCCAACAAAATGAATGCCACGAAACTGGTACCTGAAAAGTGAGGGGGAGTAGAGGAGGGGCCTTGCATTTGCCAAGAACTCTGTCGCTTGAGCCGTGCCCTCAGTGCTGTTTGCTTTTAGTTGTTTTTAATCAGATAACTTTGTGCTTTTTGTCAAGGGTCAGCCTTAGACTGTGATTCTTCTGCCTTTACCCCCGTATAGCTGGGGATACAGATACAACCTGCTATGTCAGCATTTCTCTATCCTGGCCTAGAATCATGTAGCGATTGACCTCTGCCTCGCAAGTAGCTGGGAAGACAGTCATGAACCCCTGTGCAAGCCCCTTCATGTATCTTTTGTTTCACCTATTTTACTTGTAAGTCTTTATTTTATTTTATTTTTTATTTATTTTATTTTTTTGCTGATGTGGTGTTGAGGAATCGAACCCAGGGCCTCATGCATGCAAGGCAAGCGCTCTACCACTGAGCCACCTTCCCAGCCCGTAAGTCTTTATTTTAAAAAAATAATGGCTGATGTGTTAAAATCTCAACTGCTGGATTATTCTCTAAGGCTTTGGATACTAATGTAAAAAATGGAAATAATATAGCCAAAGGAATTGATTAAAAATTATGATACATTAGGATACTATATGTCATCAAAATATTTCCACAAACTAAATGAAATGATAAGAAAAAAATTCAGAAGACTTGATTAATAAAATAACGCTAAAACTAGCTTATATTTAGAATGCTTATTCTATTTGAAAAATAAATAAACAAATATGTGTATGTGTATAAATATGTATAAGCATATAAAAAGTAGATACCAAAATACTAATAACTGATGAAATATTACTGACATATAAATCATTACCTATATATAGTATATATAATTGATCTATAATTCCTAGTTATTCTATAAGAAACACAATTAATTATCACAATAAAAATTAGAAATGTGGGGCTGGGAAGCTGGCTCAGTGGTAGAGTGCTTGCCTTGCATGCATGAGGCACTGGGTTTGATTCCTCAGTACCACATAGGCAGAAAAACCCAGAAGTGGCGCAGTGGCTCAAGCGGTAGAGTGCTAGCCTTGAGCTGAAGAGCTGAGGGACAGCACCCAGGCCCAGAGTTCAGGCCCCACAGCCAAAGAAAGAAAAAAAATAGAAATGTGAACATAATTTCAGTTTAATGAAAACTTAAAACTCTGCTTACCAGAGATATAGCTAAAGAATTGTAGAAAAGTTTACATATACAAAGACAAAGAAGAAACTCATGGTAAATTAAAATAAGAAATATCAGAGGTCAAAATGTCACTTTCTATAAAATTAAAAATTACATGTTAAATCTATTCTGCAAATTTATATATGTACTATAAGTAGGCCTCCTTAATATTTTATAAAAATCTTAGGATAGAATAGTAAGCAAAAAATAACAACTAGTATATGCAATAGAAGCCAAATAAAAATCTACAAAAGATACCAGATACTACATTAATTAGATTCCTCACTGTTGAACACCTATAACGTACTAAGGTCCAGTGACCTCCCTGGCACTGACCTTGAGAACAAAAGGGCAAAGACAGGCTCAATCTATCAACCTTTTAATTTGCTAACATCCCTTAATGAGGACTTATAACCCTTAACAGTCACTGGCTCGATAAACAAGCTATTGCGTATGAATGGAAGGTCAACACAGCCCACAGATATTTCATGCTGTTCTGTCAGAGGCTATAAATACCCACACAGAATGTCCACTCATATATTTGAGCATGGAACTCATAAATAATGGAAATCATTAAACATGATGTGCATTTGTCAATATCCATCTTCCTGGGCCTGTATAAATCATTATGGTGTGGCACAGGACAGCCTAGCTCTGAAGATCACTGCTGTGGAAATGTGCGGTTCGCTCTGACCCAGTACACAGGAGCGTCAGCGTGACATGGTCCCTCAATGTGAGGACCGGATGAGCTCTCAGAATCTCTGTGCTCCTGCTCTGTCTCTCTCTTTGTGTCTATTTTTCTTTTCCTGATCCATGCTCAGGGTTTTTTCTTTTTCTCTTTTTTTCTTTTTATTGTGAAAATACTGTACAGAGGGGTTACAAGTACATGAGCAAGGTAGTGAGTACATTTCTTTTCTTTTTTTGAGGGGGGGTCCGGTCATGGGGCCTGAACTCTGAGCCTGGGCGCTGTCCCTCAGCTCTTCAGCTCAAGGCTAGCGCTCTACCACTTGAGCCACAGCGCCACTTCCAGCTTTTTTCTTTTTGCTTATGTGGTGCTGAGGAATTGAACCCAGGGCCTCATGCATGCAAGGCAAGCGCTTTAACACTGAGCCACCTTCCCAGCCCAATGAGTACATTTCTTATCAAGTATTGTTGCCTCCTCCTTTGTTTCCCCTTCCCATCCCTTCCCATTTCACACACCCCCCCAACCCCCCCCCCCCCCCTCCCCACTCCCCGGCAAGAGTTGAAAAGTTCAGTTTTTGACATAACATCTTGTACATCTCATTGTTGCAATGGGTCCACCTGTATCCCTATTTAAACGATTTGTTTCTTCCCTTCCCTTCCACAAATTATACCGACATCAAATACACTGAAAGCAGTGCCATGCTCAGGTTTGTTTCCACAGATTAACATCTTCGTGGCCAGGACTTCCACATCTCTGGACGGGAGGCTGCCTCTCCTGTGGTTAAAAGCACCTGGGGTTACAGGGCAAATCTCCAAATCCAGTAAGTATAGCACACTGTTTTAGCCTGTTTGAACGTGATTGCTACCCACACATCAGAGAAGGTGGGAGCTCAAGTTCTGGAGTTGAACATGTTTCCAGTCCACTCTCGCCTTCTTGAGAAAATTGCATATGCCAGTGTTTTCATTTGTAAAAATTCTCCCACACACTTACTTTGGAATTAAATACAATTCTACACAAAGAGCTTGTCATATGGCCAATCCCACCCTTAATAAGCAGGTGCAGGATTACAAGCTCTTTGGGTAGTAAAAAATGCAAGACCTTCACTAGCACAAAGAATGACCAGAGTCCATGGCACCCTCTGTCCAAGACGGAGGCTCTGGGTCAATGACTGGGTACAGATGATTGAGTAGAGAAGTATGATTGAAAGTTCAACTTCAGTGATGATAATTCAAGGTTAAATCTTGGACATTTGTAAACCTAGAGGCCTAGACAATTAGGTATAAAGTCAGTGCCAAAGCAGAAAGACCACCTTAACATAACCCTTATCTGAAATGCTGAAGTTAGCCTCAAATTTCACCAGCAAAAGAAAATCATTATTTCTAGAGTACTAGATAGAGAATAAAACATAGGTGTATTTTTTTAAAATAACACCAAACATTTCACAGAGAGAGATTAAGAGTCTCACTAGACCCACCCTTCCTCTTGAGTCACATAAACATGTCCTGAGGCTGGCAGGCACAGGAGTCTCCTAAAAGGCAGCCATGATCCTCAGCCAATTCTTCCTTCCAAGCCCTTCAGTGGACACCTGAATTGCATACAACCTTTTCAACACAGTATCGTACCATTGACGTTCCTTTACAGCCTTTATCCCAACACAACAAAACAGACTGAGAAACATATTGTGCATTTATTTCCCTGCCTCCAACTTTTTGCTCTTACAATTTCTTCCTCTTGGAAATCCCTCTCATTGTGCAAGTAGATTACAACTGAATCCTTCAAAGCTCATCCCAAATGTAATGTTTAATGTATGGTGTTTCAATTCCAAAGAAGTAGAATTTGTAGATCCAGACATAAAAGAAGAAAAGTAAGAGCAATCCAATGGTAATTGCACCTAGGAAGTTTATCATAGACACAGGAAATATATGCAAATAATTTATGTGTCTATAAGTCTTAGTTTCCAAGAAGGACATTGGGCAAGAGGACCACTGGAGCATGGAAGATTGAGAACAGCTTGGGAAACTCTCCCTCAAAAAAATAAAATAAACAAATGATTGATTGAAATCACACTAAAACTATTCTGGTTTTAAAAGTAGAGGTAAACCATAAATTAAATGTAATCAATTTATATACTTACACTGATAAAGTTTGAAGAAAGTCTTATCTCTAGGTCTCATTGTCTTATTGTCAAAATTTACAGCTTATCCTGTTAACCCTTGGGTTTCTACTGGCTCTGAAAACATTGACTCTAAAAGATATGGTGGACAACATAAGAACATGTGCAAAGGGTTAAGAGAGAGGGAGCTAAATTGTATGTGTCACACAGACTAGATACAATTTCATTAAGGTTTTAACTCATATTAGTTGTACTAGCCAAGCATGCATTGTGCTATTTCCATTCATGTATACAATGTATTCAGTCTACCTGACCTCCTCCATTGCTCCTCCTTCTCCCACTTAAAACAATTTCAAGGGTTTCATTGTTCTATTTTCATACCTGCATGCAAAGTACAGTGACCATATCATTCCCCGCCATCCTCTCATCTCTACCAACCCCTGTACCCCCTCCAATACAGCCAGTTCTGCTTTCCTGTCACTTGTGTTTTTACTGCATATTAATTATATCAAGGGGCTTCACCATGGTATTTTGTTGTATTCTATTTTTTACCAGAATCACCACCTCCATTGCTCTCTCTTTTCCCATCAAAATGTTTAATCTGTATTTGGAACTGGTAGCAATGTGAAGAAGATGGTCCTCCCACGGCTTCATTTGAAGCTTGAGTAACTGAGCTGAAGCCTTAGAGCCCAGAACTAGCTGGATGTCTCAACAAGCAAACCCCTATTCTTTCCTTTAGCTGAGCAATGAAAAATTATATAAAACATTCCTGAGTCATCTTCCCAAGAGACATTAATTCATCTTCTCTAATCCTTAAGATTCTTTTCAATAGTCAGCCTAGGGAAATGGCTCTGTTGTGCTAAGAAAAAGAAAGTTTAAGGAAGAAGTCATTTTTCTGTTAATAAAAATAGATTTCCTTTCATCTGCTTCTCATTTTTGGCACTTAAGCTATCACTGACACACAATTAGCTCTCCAAACCCCTAGACCAAAGGTACCTCAGAGAGATGTTGCTTCAATTCACAAGACATCAGGAAGAGCTTTCATCCACTTCATACACGGCTGATACGTGCTTTCATGGGGAGGGGGGAGGGTCCTGCTGCCTTACAAAGGGAAAAAAATATGCAGACCTGGAGGGCTGGACAACAGCCTTAATGCTCTGCTCATGCCATGTCTTACAATAGCAGGATTAACTCACTTCCCCCCTTAGTGTATGTTGGAATCTATAGGCTACTTGCATGTATAGGAATGTCATATATAGGAGCACTTTTGAATGTATGAGTATTTTTACTTGTTACAAGACACATTATTTTATGATCGTTTACTTTTCTTTTGAATCCTAATTAAAAATTAATCCTAGTCATTTTTTTCTAATTAGAATTCTATGTAATCATTCTAATTATTACTTTTTTTTTTTGCTTATGTGGTGCTGGGGAATCAAACCCAGGGCCTCATGCATGCAAGGTAAGCACTCTACCACTGAGCCACCTTCCCAGCCCTTATTTTTTATTTTTAATTGACATTGGGTTGAATGTATTTAAATTCAGTGGGCAGGAAGATTGTATTATTTTTAAATTCCATCTCATGATAGTAAAGCAAGTATTTCAAAATAGTTGTTCCAGAAACACAGAGAAGCACCAACGAAAATGGCGTGGCACCAATGCTATGAGCAGCCAACCTCTCCACAGAACCATCAGCACGCTGCAATCCACACTGGGTGAATGCAACATCTGGTAACATCTGGAAGATGGTGAGTCAGCCAGGCCTGACCCAGGAGAGAACGCTGCTGTTCTGAGAAAGCCTTTGGGTTATATACACAGTGCTCACCCAGTAAACACTAAGGCCCACCCCTCATGGTCTAAGGGAGCATGCTCCTCCAGTCAGCCCAGGCCGTGTAAGAGAACTGTGCATAATTCCACTGTCCGCCCAGACTCGATACATTCAAATAATAAATACACTACATTCTCACCCAAATATTAGAGTCTTGAACAATCAGATTTAGAGGTGAGTGGCACCTCTAAATGTAGATCTAGTTTCCATTCTAACTCTTGGTTTCCTGTGGATAAAGGCCATACTCACTGGCTGGTTTCAGCTAACCTTACCTTTGTGTTCTGATATGGAACTATAACTTCACAGCGGGCAATTCTAATTATGGGTCTTATCTGGGGAATTCAAACTAAACTTCACTATTTTTAGGCTACTGTTAAAATGCCATTTTAGTATAAGATATTAAAATTTCACATATTCCTATTAATTTGATTTCCTCCCTTTGTGCCAGGAACCTCAGCCAAGAAATCAAGGGGAAAACAAATCAAAATATTGTTTAGCTGCACTGCATCCCCAAATTACTTGTCCAGGCCAAATCCCACTGCCATACTTACCTGTATGTTCCTCAAAGGAGGCACTTCCGCTAATGCGATCATTTAAGTTCACATCCAAATTAAAAAGCCATTCAGTTCATCCTGTAAAATACTTATTGCTAAACAACCTAAACCTTTATTTATAACTGGCAATTCATCTCTAATGACCATGAAAATAAAGAGATGGGAAATTATAGACTCAAAAGCTCTTACCTGGCTTGAAATGGTTTCTAGCATGTGCCTAATTCAGGTGTCCCTTCATAACCAGTTGCCTGTGTGCTACTTAGAAACTCATCAGTCTTTTGAAAAGTGCCTTTCACACTCATTCTTTTTTTTTAACCACAAGAGGCTCAGCAAACACAATTCTAGAATGGGGCTATTACTACTGGAACGCCTCTTCACCACCTTTCTACTTCCATCTCTGAGGCATCTTATTGGGGTTTTACCCACAGGACCCAGACGAGGCCATAGAACATTTCCAATGGCTAGAAGGGAGCTAGCCTAGGCAGCCATGGTTGCTTGCCCTCATTTAGGGTTCACACGGTGTTCTAATAGCTCTCCTAGTACAGATAGCTTGACGCACTCCCAAAACACAAATGTAAGGCAGCTCTGCAGAGCCGTCCAGCTCAGTGAGAGAATCCAACTGCATTCCTTGGAGGCTCCTCCTCCTCGGGAGCCAATGGCCCTGAGCTTCTCTTACCCCAAAGCTACCTGCACCTTCACAGACAAGGGCTGCTGAGCCAGCTCAGTGTACAGTCAAGACTGCATATTGTTATGTCCAATTTCAGCCATAAAACTACACATTCTGAGAGTTGTACTCTGTACGTATTCCTTAGATTGCAATTACATGGCCCTTTAAACAGGGTAAAAGACATATTTATGTTAGCATCGTTTTCTAAAACCCTGTGGACTCTTTAAATGAGCCGTGGACATGAAGTCAATGACTTTCCCAGCACACACATTGCATGCCTATTGTGATGTAAAGAAGAAACTCTATTCAAAGCATGTGGATCTATATAACCTGGGTCTTTCTAAGCAGGGAAGAGTCCACTGAACTAAACCAGAGTTCAAAAAATACCAACTATAATTCATTAGCACAATAAAAGGTATTGGGAACAAGTACAGTTCTTACTTCTCCTCCACTGTGGATGCTACTTAATTAGCTGCCTTTTGACTCCTGGGTAAAGCTGGAGCCAAAATGAAAGAGATTAAATAAGCAGGAAAGGTCACGTGGGTGAAGCTTAAAATGAAAGAGTGAATTTTAAGGTGGGCATTAATTTTGACATTAAAGCAAACATCTGCATAGAGAGGGAGGGAGAGGGAGTGAGAACGGGAAGAAAAGTAAAAAGAGGAGAGGGAGGGAAGACAGAGAAGAAATGAAGGGGAAAGCAAAGGAGGAAAAGGGAGGGAGGGAGGGAGGAAGGAAGGAAGGAAGGAAGGAAGGAAGGAAGGAAGGAAGGAAGGAAGGAAGGAAG
>NW_012267335.1:3741475-3786748 GCF_000151885.1 Dipodomys ordii | reverse complement strand
GGGAGGGAGGGAGGAAGGGAAGGAGGGAGGGAAGGAAGGAGGGAGGGAGGGAGGGAGGGAGGTAGAATCTACAAATGAAATACTGCTAATGATGATATAAAATACTGGAAAGATTTATAGCAGAAGGCCAAGATAGGTGATGGGTCCTAATATCCTTTTTTAAGTATGTCTTAATTTTTTTAATTCAATGTAACAAATTACATCAAGTGGTATTTTAATGCTCCATATACATTCAATTGCTAACAAATACAGCTAGAGAAACTGCTATCTACACTTTGCAACTCTGTATGACGCTATCCCAAATCCATGCAGAAGCGCCTGGAGGGCTCATGGGAGACCTACGTCTCTCCTTCCGTCCATTGTGTCATTCAGTCTAAAATGGCACCGCGGGCCGGCGGCTGTTTCAGGAGCTGAGCTAGAGCTCTGTAAGCTTTGGCTTCTCCTTCAAGAAATACCTGTAGTGAAATTATTTCATCTGTTTCTGACATTTCAAAACAAATGTTCTAATGATGTGGAAAATGATTTTACAAGAAGTTAATTTATTCGATCAATTTCTACAACTTCTCTAGATATTTTTTTAAACATTTCCCTCAGAGAGAATATTTAATGTAATTACTTGGCAGGAATCTCTCTCTCTCTCTCTCTCTCTCTCTGTCTCTCTCTCATTCTTGCTCTCCCTCTTTTCTCAAGGGTACCTTCAACAAGGATTGTAAAAAAGAGAAAAAAATAAGTTCTATATTAAATAAAATTTCAGAAGTGTTCTCCTGTATTGAAAATTGTTATGTTGTCAATTAAAATGCCGGAAAAGTAAAACAGTATTTCTAGAGTACACTGCAAATACAATAATAATACTTAGCAATTATTAAGTTATATCACTGATAAAAAATTCTGTTATGTTTTCCTTTAATATTCACTTCCTGTCCTTTTTCTAACTTATCCACAATATTGTCTACTAAAATTGATAACATCATTTGCATACCAACACACAAAATGGAGATAACTTGCAAAGCCAACCTTGTGGAAAAAACAGATACACTATATGCATAACTACAGAAAAAAGAGATTCATCATATAACCAAGATTCAGTGCTCAAAAAAGCAAATAGCAATGATTTATATAACAAAATGAGCAAGTTATTTTACACAATAGAAGATAAAGTTATATTGACATGGATAAATAATAGAGCATAATTTAAAAAATAAACTCTACCTTTATGAGAAAATCCAATCAGTAAGGTCGAATCAGTATTTTAATATCCTCAGGCACAACAATAAATTATTTTTGTTTATTCTGTCACAATCTTTTTCAAACAACACGCTCAACAACTTTATCACCAAATCACTATTTTGCTTATAGAGGCAAAATAAAATTTAGGAGATGGAATAAAATCTTGACATATAAAATGTTATATTAATGACTACACTATACTCTTCCTGTAATTCATAAGAAGAAGCCCAAGGTGGTAATTAAGTATGCCTTTAACCAAGGATGGAATTTGACCAATATAATATTGATTTTCCCCAAGAAGAGCACCTAGTATTATTCCAGGCAGAGAAATAGTAATGAATAAATATTTGTGGAATAAATCAATTTGTTTCCTTGACCTCTCTGTTAAGGAAAGATGTGTAACCTGTGTGTGCTAAATTGGTTCCAGCTTCCCCCAGATTCACAACTGCTGAAGAGAGGTTAAGCTCAAGCTATTCTTTGTTCCAAGGTAGAAGTTTCAAGGTAAATCTTAAGTTCTTCAACATTGAATCAATAATTCATTACTCATTATGTCTACCTTTCTCATGAATGAAAATTGTATGATTATTTATATCTTCTCTATGTATCCGTGGATTTTTTTAAACTCTCTTGAAACTGATTTAAGATGTGAAGCATATTTTTAATTTGATCGTTTTACCACTATTATAAAAGATATTTGCAGAAGCCACGGATGAAAACACCACCACAGTAATTAGGAATACATTTGTGGATTATGGCTAAAGAAAATAAGAAAATAAAATTTCTACACGCTTAAATCCAGAGAATTTGGAGTTAAGATTGTCTTGTATGTAGCATACTACAATCTAAATGAGTAACTTTATTATAACTCATGGGCGTACTCTACGTCTGATGTAATAGAATATATATAACTCATGGAAATCATTGGCTTTCCTGCCAGTGACGTTGGCCATTCCCAATAGAAAGCCAGCACTGAAGTCTCCACGGCTCTTGATGCTCACAAGAGAAGAGTCACAGACTGTTTTGTAAGTGAACACAGGGGCGAGAGAGAACCCTGCGTCCCACTGCCTGGCTGTATTCATCTCAATCCTCCATCTACCTTGAGTGGGAGTCAGTGCACTTCACTGGCACACTCCCAGACTGGGATCAGTCTGAGTTAATGATGCAAACTCTTCTATAAAAGTCTCTCTCCCATTTCCCATGTCCAGCCCTACCTAGACACCAGAAAGAAAGCTGTATCAGCAAATCCTGAATGGCTGCACAGCCATAAAACCAAGAAATGCCGGAGAGTGTGGGAGACAGGTAGAAATGGAGTTAAAATTTTAGAAGAAAAAAGCCAATTACTTATGATTTAGTACATGCCATTAATATTGAATTGCAGAATCCCCAAGTGTTCAGAAACATTATTTTCTTTAAAAAAAGCACCTTTGATATCTAGCCATCTCTATTTAAAATTTAATTAAATATACCTGCCTCACATTCTTCCCACATAAAAAAGGCATTCCATGTTACCAATTACTTGGCAAAACTGTAATTAAAATAAATTGGCATAAGACTACAAAAGAACTTAGATACTCATAATCCAAACTGTAATATACATATATACACATGTATATTATATATTTAAACATATATACACAGGTTACATATATATAGGTCATATATTAATAAAAAGAAAAAATCAAACAACACAGGTGTGGCTTTGAGCCTTTCTAAAATTTAATATATTTTAAAAGCTGCTGCCAAACAAAAATGGCTATTTATTCTCTCTGATATTATTCTCTGATTCAGATTTACATATGTCTTCAATAATTCTGAAAGCCTAACAGTCAGTGATACATCAAAAGAGCACTGGAGCTTCAGTTATGCGGCTTCTCAATTTTACAAGCCATCACAATATTACTTAATAAGCAGAAGCTGACTTCCACTAACACGGCCCTATACCACCTCAGACAGGGAAATACATAGTACTTCACAGGAAGAACATTTGAATATTTACCATTTTATACATCTTCTCAGACTGTATAGAAAAGTCAATTGCATTGTAAAATAATTTTTCACTGGGGAGATGTTTTTAAGGGGTACTACTTCAAAGATTGTTAAATTTTTTAATAAACAATGGCTTTTTTAATGACTTCCTTGGAGCAAATTTTATAGTAGAGACACTTCTAAAAATACCGAATGGTCAAGAGGTTCCCTACCCAACTGAAATCATCTTTACATTTTCAAGTCGATAATACTTACTCTAAACCTAAAATAATTTCCATGAGCAATTTGATCCCTAGCACTTTTAATATGTGGGTCGAGACAAGTAGCCTAAATGAGTAAGTGTAGAAAAATTTTCCAGCAACAATCAAATGATTAACTAAACAGAACGCATGTGTTACCATGAAATCATTTGAGTTGGACAACTACAATTTTGAGTTTTACAAGGAACTAGCAGGCACACGCTCACAAAAGTCAGAAGACTGAACCTCATACTGGATACACTTGAATTCCTAGGCTGTTTACTAACCAAACGGCCCAGATTCAAAAACTGGAAATACTCCCAAGACACTGTGACCAGGTGGTCCTGAAGATTTACAAAATTGTTTAGTAGGCCAGACCAAATGCTTGAGGATTACAGCTGAAGAATCAAGACTAAATTACCAGAAAGAGAAAATCAAGACAAGCTGAGCAGGAAAGGACACAACCAGAAAGCCACTAATGTAGGTTAAGAACCCTGAGTAGAGAGAACTGTACATTCTAAAGCTTTGGATACCCATGGGGGTGAGCAGCATACGGTAGTATATAGCATCAAAGCCACGAGCCAAAACCCAAGTAGAGGCCAGGACAAAAATCCAGTTGGCTCCTTCATGAGCTGTCCTGACCCTCAGTGCTCAGGACCCCCCAAAAGGCTGGGGTACACATGAGGTCATGGGATTGAAGGTCTACTGTGAGTAATGCAAACACGGCGCTGCAGCCTGTGCACACAATATGAATGCAAAGGACAGTCACTGAAAATAAACTCTTCAACGTTTCCTCCCAGCCCTCCTAGAACGCTACCACCCCGACTAAATGCCATCCTCCAGGACGACACAACTTCTGCAGCGTAAGGTTCATTGTGAAGAACAAATTACATACCTGGAAAACAGCTTCAGTTATCAATGTGAAGATTTTGCTCATTCTTGGATTTCAGAAAGTTTTTAAAAAATAATAATAATAATTTTGAGCTGGACACTGGTGGCTCATGCCCATAAGCTTAGCAACTCAGGAGACTGAGATCCAAGGATCCCAGTTCAAAACCAGCCTGGGCAGAACAGTCTGTGAGACTCTTATGTCTAAGTAATCACCAGAAAACCCAAAGTGGCACTGGGCCTCAAAGTGGTAGAGTGCTTGCCTCAAAGTGGTAAAGTACTAGCCTTGAACAAAAGAGCTCATGGACAGCATCCTGGCTCTGAGATCAAGCCCTAAGACCAACAAAATAATAATAATAATAACAATAATAATAATAATAATTTTGAAAAGCAAACTTTTTGAGAAAATAGCTACAACAGAGATGATTAAAGCAAGTGAGCCAAAACCCTGAAAATAAAAAATAAAAATCTGTGTCACTGGAGATGGGGGATTATGACAAAGCCATGTTCTTAGGAATAAAATTATTTTGGAGAAACAAAATAGTACAGTATTTTCCCTTTCAAGAGAAACACTGATAGTATTTTACCACTGATAAGCTGGGGAATTTTTCACTGAAATCTATATGTGCTGAGACTTACTAAATAAGATTAGACAAAAGACAATATAAAATTAACCCACCAAACAAGAAGTAAAGCTGTGCTCCAGTTCAGCAGAAAACTAGGAAGATTATAGAAAAGAACTCATGAGCTTAGCAAGACTGGTTTTTTTATTATTATTTTTACTGATTAATTTTCAGAACATTCCAACAGGGTTCAGAGAGCTTCCTAAAATAGCTCTAATAGCAAAGCACAAAATTAAGCATCAAGGAAATCAAAAAAAGCAAAATAACCATAATTAAATAAGTCTCTGATTAAGATGAGTAGAAAGAAATACATAACACTAAGTTTTACAGAGTAGTTGAGTTAGGAAATAAATTTAGCTTTAGTCTTCCAAGATTCAAAGTGTAAAAGTATGCAAGGATGGGGAGATTGCTACTTCTTCTTCTTACCCAACTCTCTTTCCTCTTTCCTCAGGAAAACTCTTGAAAGAAAAATAGGATTGGGCTAGCCCCGCCCTGTAAGTTGGAAGCATACTTTTTCAAATTTATTCTCTCTCTCTCCCTTCTTCCTTCCTCTCCCCTTTTCTGTACTCTCCTCCTGTCTTTTCCTCTCCTCTGCTCTCAGTCTTACCTTTCTGTCTTCATCTCCCAAATGCTAGGATTACAGGCATGTAATACAGCAGACTGCTGAGGATTCTGCAGAATTAAGCCGGGCAGGAAGAAGATAGCCAGAAATGGAGGCATGACAAACACCAGAATCTGCTGGTTGCCACATTTAAATTACCAAGAGAAGAACATAAAATGATGGGGAAGTAAATGATTGTAATGAAATATTCTGAGATATTTCAAGTGGTACAAGACATCACTCTGTTGAGACTTCCTCTGAAGGTTTATTTATTCATACTTAACTTGTCATCCTTTCTGCAGTCCACCTAAACTTCTTTTTGTTGTTGTTTTCACCTAAACTTCTTAAAGTGGTAACTTAAGCTTAATGGTACCAAAGGATCAGTAGAATATTTACATTCTAAACCACTAAGAAGTCTTGGGGTTCTTATCGATTAAAAAAAAAATTTTGAGTCTGTCCGACAAAAATGGTGGTTGGTGCTCAGGTACAGGTGAGAAATTCTTTAAAAATGATTACTCTCATCCTTTTGCTACATAACTCAGTTTACCATTAAGTACTAAACTGATACTGTTTTACAGGTCCAACAAGCGTTCCTTACTTTGCTAGACAGACAGACAGAAAGTAGATAGCAATGACTGTCCAGCTATGAAAATGAGCTGACATTTCACACACTTGAGAATGTTTCCCATGCTGTGTGGTCTTAAGCACTGCTTGGCGTTGTCTCGTGCCAGTGGGTGGCAGCATCGTGCACTGTGTTCGGCAGAGAAGTGATACAGCCATCGATCAGCACCATGACACAAGAGTTGAGTTGGGATCTGGTTCTTAACATCCTTTTATGACACAATAGGACATCTTTTATTGATCCATGAATATGATTCAGATCTTTTGCAGGGCACTGAAGACTCTAGCTGAGGTTGATCTAAAGGATGATCGAGGGGGTCCTGAGCTAAACATAGTATCTTGGGGGGGGGGGATGTGTCAAAACTTCCTCTTGTTCTTTCGGACTAGGGGAAATACTCATCATCTAAAACAAATCATACTAGGGATGGGGTGAGGGAAAGATCTATGAGGATGGACGACATATTTAAGAATAAATGCAAAGTCTTGGCATTGCTACCTCCGTGGCCCTTGGCTCTTGGGTGGTTCTGTCTGCGGCCCCCTCCCCCCCATCCCACACCCACAGGAGACCTGGCTGCCTGCAAAATTGTCTTCACTTAAAAAGACTAGGCTGGGGGACTGACTGCGCTCTTGATTGAGTGTCAATTTAACATTGAAACAATTTTGAAAGAGCTCAGGGATCTCCCGCAGAGAACCGCGGGAGAGTTGGCAGAAAGGACCTGAGAAGGAATGGTAAATGGTTGCCTCTGTTTTCTGAAAAATAAAAAAAAGAGCCTTCTATACCCCTTCCACTTTATTAGGGAAACCAATTTAGACTTTCTAAGTGGCTCCCAGCTCCCACCTTTCTAGTCCAGGGAACAGTGAGGTTGACCTCTTTATACAGCACAGCAAGGGGTTAGAAATGAGCCCAAAAGTCCCAGATCCCCTTCCTCTCTTGCCACCGCCCTCCACCCCCCCCCCAAGCCAGAAACTATGTCACTGGAAGCTATTCAGACAAGCAGACCCGGAAGCTGTTTCTAGAAAGTCACTTGTCTCTTTGCACTCTGCCATTGCACATTTTCACTAGAAATTCCATGGCCACAGACATGTGATGCAGCCTGCTGAGACCAGCTGGCCTACATGACCCCCAGGCTAAGAACCAAGCAGGAAGCCAAACACCTCGCCTAGAAGCTCCACCACGGACCACAGTCCTGTGCTGTCTCCTCTGAAATAACCAGAATGGCCTCAAGGCTCTGTGTCAGGTATCTATGACAAAGTACCCACTGCCTCCAAACACATGTGCACTGTATCCGTACACACAAAACAACATACCCACCACATACAATTACCTTCCTGGGATTTGTGTTCAGAAGCAAACATGGGATAAATGAGAATGGTCTCATGTACGTATTAGTCACCTTAAATGGCTTGTTAGAAACAAAGAATACCAACAGGAGCTTTTCCACCATTTCCAAGTTTCTCCTTTCTATTTGCTGATAGGGTTTACAGTTAACCTAAAATGTTTGGAATAAGTTTACCAAGTGTCTTTCCCTTAAGAGTCTTGAAAAGTTTATTTGCTTTTTATTATATGTTCAGGGAGAGGCACCAATTAAAATCTCTCAGGAAAACATTTTTTTTTAACCAGGAACAAAAATGTTAAAGCCACTTTCTTGTATAGAACACTCCATTTCGTTATTGATTCAGTTATAAAATAAGGTCTGGAAGAGAATGGTATTGTCAATTGGTAAAGTCACAAAAATTGCAACAAAAGTTATTGTCTATAAAACACCTTAATCATTCACCATATTTTGTGCCAGTCCCTAGACTTGAACTCAAGTCCTGGCACTGACCTTTAGCTCTTTTGCACAAGGGTAGCACTCTGCCACTTGAGTTACAGCTGCACTTCCAGCTTTTTGGTGGTTAATTGGAGATAAGAGTCTCATGGACTTTCCTTCCCAGGTGATCCTCCGGTCTCAGCCTCCTGACTAAGCTAGGATTACAGGCATGAGCTACAAGCACCTAGGTTATTCACTAGTTTTCAAGTATTAAACAGCACTATCCCTGTGTGATAAAATTAGTAAACATAAAATTAGGTATAAATTTTATCAAATGTTTCCTAATATGGGAAAATCTAAATCACTGACTTTCTGGACTATATAAAAATGTAAAGGTCTGAAATGAAGGTGCAACAATGACCCAGAAAATGAAGATTTCTATGTAACGAGCATTGTGGAAGCTGAGCATGGATTCTGTTAGCCAGAATCTCCAAACAGAAAATACTGCCAATTTCAACAGCTATTTTGCTCCCCTAAAAAGAAATAAAACTGAAAAAGATCTAAGTGGAGCTTCACTCTTGATGTGCATTTTTTAAGCAAAGGATGGAAGCGTACTATACCTGTTGCTTTCCTGATGCAATTATCTGCAAATTAGTAGCTGAGTTGTAAAATAATATGAACACACATCTATGATTGAAAATAACCGTCTGAAAGACAAATGAGATGTGATATCGTGTTGTTCACAGCATTCCTTTTAGCAGCAGGAACCTATCCAACAGATATGATTTAATAAACTGTGCAGTAGAATTTAAATCAGTGATACAGTGATCATTAAGACAGTACGGCACTGCACTGAGCAGGGCATGGCTGTCGGGTGGTGGTCACACGCAGCACTCACACAAATGCACAGAAGTTTCCGTACCAGGATCTTGGTCATTAGGGACAGGATAGAGCCACAGGGAACCCAACCTCGATGCTATTGGTTAGGTGAGAGGTCCAGTGTAGAAGCCATAGCCCACGCTAAGCAGAAAAAAAAAAACAGGGAATATTGAAGGAAAGCTCAGAGATTAGAAAGATACTGGAGCCTGGGAAGAGATTGTGTGCAGGCCACAGAGTCAACTGGCAACACTAGGATGTTGGGTAAACTGAGTCACATTCTGATTCCCAAACCAAACATTTCCTCTCTGCCATTTTTCATGTCTTCAAGACAGAGTGAACCTTGGGCCTACAAGATTTTACACAGTCCCCACGAAGGCCAGAAAGGCAGAAGAGAATATCACAAGCGATCACGAAGCTGCCAGCCTTCCTCGATACTGTGTCCAGCAGCCCACGGTGACAAGCACTTACTCTTGAAGAGCCTACAATCTTCTGAGGGGACAAAACATACCAACATACCAATCCATGGCACGAGTTGGCCGGTGTCTAAATGTGTACCCTAGCATTCCCTTTCCCCATCCTGCCTGACCAACTTTGTCACCAGCTCCACGGCTCACCGCCATACCAGCTGTCTCATGGTGGTTTCTGACCCACAGCCATCCCAGCTGCCAGGGCTTTAGGAGCTCTGGGAACATTTCAAAGCCCCAACCCCTCCACCGGTAGCCAGGAAGAACCAGGGCAAGGGCAGACAGGAAAGCACCAAGGGTGTCCAAGAAAAAGTAGGTTTATACTTCTTACTCTTTTACTGTGAAATTGCTTATTATATTACTTCCTCCCGCATGTTTTACTTGTGTTTATAAAAGTACTTTTTCCAGCAAGGAAGCAGATAAAACCTCAGTGTGGAGCCCAGCGTTTGCCATTGTACGCATTTATTCTTAGAACGGAAGTCACAGAAAGTGAAGCACAATGGGAGAGTTGGCAGGCTTTCATGGTCTCTTAATTTAAAAGTGTGTCACTTATAGTTTCTGATTATGCCAATGATGAATTCTTTAAAAACTCTTAGAATCACTTGCTATGCATATGATGCCGTCACTCGTAAGCAAGCTAAGTCAAGTTATTAAAGCATCTGTTTTACCTGTTTCTGGTTTTCTGGGAAAAGGGGACATGTAAGTGGTGGCTGCTAATGAAAGACATCTGTGACTGAACGTAGAAAATGTAACCACCTAAAAAGCTGCCTTACTTTGCTGAACTGTCATGAATAAAAGGAGTCTGGTGAACGTGTATTATACGTATTGGTAAATGATTAAGTAAATCAAAGTAATCCTGTAGACAAGTATGTAAAACAAGTATACTGTTTCTGGTAATAGGTTTTAATCACATGATAACATTCTGCATCTTCTTTTCCAAATCTCACTTAACAAGGTAAAAATGTCAACTGATCTCAACCAAAAAGTTTTGGACAGAGCATTCCTAGTGATGAAAGCTGATTGCTCTTTATTACTTTACATGGGCAGAGCATATTAGGGGGCAGTAAACAAAAGAAGGCAATGTGTACTGAAAAGAAGGAACTGCAGCCATGAAGTGCCCAGCACCATGAGCTGAACGTGTTCAGATCAGCTCGCCAACTCCAGCAGAAACCCAGCTCACTAGGCAGGGGTGAAAGACCCTCTACAGGAACGAGACAGTGCAAATCACTTTCTACATCCTGATTTGCTCAAATCCTGTTTTTAAAATCAGTATTCTTACACAGTGATAAAAATAATTACCATCTTATTAGACAAATTAAGAATTTTAAGAATTCCATTGAAAGGGTCCAACTCCCCCAAAACTGAACAGGTAACAAAATAAAGGACTATGTAACTTAACTGATTGCTTAGAACGTGACATATGATTGAATTTATAAGTGAGGTGTATGATGACTGGCTTTTAAAATTCTGATCTGTGAGCCGGGCGCCAGTGGCTCACGACCAAAATCCTAGCTACTCAGGAGGCTGAGATCTGAGGATCACGATTCAAAGCTAGCCAATTAACCACCAGAAAACCAGAAGCAGTGCTGTGGCTCAAGTGGTAAGGAGCACAGGGACAGTGCCCAGGACCAGAGTTCAACCCCACAACTGACAAAAAAAAAGAAAAAAGATAAAGAAAATATATTCTGATCTGTGAGCCAGGTGCTGGTGGCTCACATCCATGATCCTAGCTACTCAGGAGGCTGAGATCTGAGGATCACATTTCAAAGCCAGCCCAGGTAGGAAAGTCTGTAAGACTCTTATCTCCACTTAGCTGCCAAAAAAATGGAAGTGGAGCTGTGGTTCAAAGTGGTAGAACACTAGCCTTAAACAAAAGAGCACAGGGACAACACCCAGGCCCTGAGTTCAAGCTCACAACTGACAAAAAAAGAAAAAAAAAGTACATTCTAATTTAACAGACAGCCCTTGGTTGTGTATTTGCCCAATTTTTCACTCAAGCTCATGGAACTAAAATTCTATTCATGCAACAAGTGCTCTTTCATATCTTATATTGTGATCTTTTCTAAGAACTAAGTCACATGACCATTCTGTGAAACCATGTGGTTTTGTGTTTATGTGTCAATGAAATCTCTTAATTTATATCTTCACACCCATTTTCAACTTTAAAAAATGGTCAAGAATATTTGGTTGGTGTCATACATATTATAAAATGTTCATCCACAGATAATTCAAATAGTTGTTATTTCAGAACATGTTGTAGCTGAATTAAATTCATATGTCACTCTAGATCTAGATCAAACACAAAGGAAATAGGCCTGGTTATCACAAGCCTTATGGATTTTATTGGAAAGGTATTAGGGCTAATGAGTATCTGGAAAGATAGTCTTGTAGAGCTATTAGGACCAAGGGAAACCCAGGAAAGTAACAAGCATCGCAGGAACGGTTACACAGCAAGAACTAACAAAGGCTGTATATGAAAGTCACAAGAAAGCACAGATGAGAGCCACATTCTATCACAAGTACCCTGAGACTTCCAGGGGAAAGGGTAGGATAGCAAACCCACTCCGTTTCCAGAGTGACTCACCCTGCCTTTGAACATAGGAATGGCCTAACAGGAAAAGAGGGGAACTGATGTGGGATCGCCAAGAAAATGGGAATCCGTGCTAAGCCATTCTTTGAAAATGCTACACGGATCTAATCAGACACAATGCACTCAAGGACTGAAATAATCATTAAACATACTTTGACGATTATATATGGTAGCTGTAAGAATTAAGCAGCCTGGAAAAATGGAAGGTCTATCCAAAGGAAAGGAGATTTGTCTTGGTGATAGTTTGTTGTTTCAGTTCACCAGATAGTGAGATAGATAAAATTGTTGACTTATTATATACAGGAAAGGGTTGCTGTGCTCATTGTCTTGTCTGATTCATGTTATTTGTTCATAAATCTGTCTTTTGTGTTTTGGTGACTTGAATCAGTGCCCAGGGCTCAATCACCATAACAGATAAGGTATTAAGTAACAGTAATCATCCCAGGCTAAGACTACTCATATATTCAATACTCATTGAAGTAAGTAGTCTCTACCACTTACTGCTGACAAATGCTAGCCACTGAAGCTTACAGCAAGGATTTCATATTCATATGTCAAAAGGGGACATGCTAGCATGGTGAATGGGCAACAAGGGAACCAGATAAATACATGTGCATTGTTTAACAGGGGGCCTGAGCTGAATGAAAAATACAGGCTTTGTCTAAAGAAACTAGACATTGTCCCACTCCAGTGAATTATTCCTAGATCTTGTAATTGGTTCTTTAATTCTGGTAATCCAAAAATCCATGGATGAAGCTTCTCATCTTAAAACTTGATTTATTAGTAATAGAGACCAACCAAAAGAAAATCTATGAGTCCTATATTGTTCCTTTCAGTTACCAATTCATGATTTAACTTCAGAGAGAAAGAAGGTAGGATTTGAAACTGTGAGTAGAGAATTAATAACCTGTTATGGCGACCCATGCCACAACCCTGGTATCAATATTATCTACTCAATTACTAGTCAAAACCTCAGTGCTATCCTCAAGCACTTTCTTAATATACGCCATCTCATTCAATGGAAGAGCTGGATTCCAAATCCATAATGGAAATCCTAGACCCTCATAGACAAAGCTCTTCCTTGTCTTCTCATTCACTCTATAAACATAACCGTGATCAGTCTAAAAGGACAGCTTGAAGGAAAATCATTTCCTCTAATAGTATCCCAACTAATTGTGTTTTCTCTCTCCCTTGCTTTCTCTCTCTCTCTCTCATCTTTATATCTTTCTACTCAATGCTTCCCATCTCTGTAGATAATGTCATCCTTTGATCTTTCTGTCTCTTCTGCCTTCTGCCTGCTTCTTATTTATTTTACAGTTTATATTTCATCCTATTCTACATACTTCACTATTATATTTACAGTCTGTAGACCAGGCAACAATAATCTCTTTTATTGGCCCATTCTAAGTGTTAGTGCTCAAAAATACACTGCTGGACATCATTGGCATGTTTATTAATCCCCAATATATAGTAAGCCCTGCTCAAGAAGGATCCATTCTAAGGTGCAATTGTAGACAAAGCTCCAGCTTACCTCACCCACCACCCAAGCCATACTTGGTCTCCATAGAGACAGGATAAACAGAAGAGGGGAAACCCTCATATTGCTTTGTTAACAGAAGACACGTATCAGTGAACACAGCCAATGCCTTTAACTATATATAAAGTTTTCTTCTTTTTATTGGGGTTGGGGTAGGGATAAAATTCCTGGGCCTTCCATACACTACATTTGCTACCTAACTCTGAGGTATACCCTCTGCCCTTTTAGACTTATTGATAGACTGATTCATATTATTTGCTCATAATTCTGTCTTGTGTGCTTTGTTGAATATGGGTGGTGCCACACTCATAGACTTAATGATCCAAGAAGTTTGGTTAGCTTTCTACTGATTTTCATTTTGTAAAGGATATAGATTTCCTAAATAAGAAAAAGATGATGCTTCTGGAAGCTTCCACACAGGGCTTAGGTATGAAGTGACACACATAGAGAACATGAGTGGTGAAACTACTTTTATACTGACTGTTACCTGTGAACTGACTTTCTAATTCCCAATCAGGACCCTATAGTGGGTTGTGCTGTCAAGTAATTGACTTTTTGGCAAGTAATTTTTTAAACAAATCACATGAAAGAGAATGGAAAATATCATACATTTCAACAGTCATTACTATGCTACGAATTTCTGTTTATTTATGTATACTGGTGTGTATACACATTTAAATAGATTATTATAGAAGGGGTATATCTTACTATAGATAAAGACTGAAAATGCTTTTGGCAAGTCACTAGTCTGTATCCATCAAGATTCATGAATGAGTAATGTATATGCTCTGTCTACACCTTTCCATTTCTCAGGATCTTTCTGTCATTTTTCCTTCAGCAGCCCAGTTAAAATCGTTCTTGCTCATGTCACCAGTAGCCTTTTATTTGTCAAATCTGACATTCCTCCTTCAGGTATATTCCTGTTTGGATTTCCTACAGTGCCGAACATTGTTTATAGCTCCTTAAAATTTCATCACCTTTGCCCTGTGGCTTCACTTTCTAATGATTCTCCTCCTCTCTCTTAGGTTTTGTTTCCTGGTTCTTCTCCCTCTGTCTGATCCTGAAATTCTCATATCTCCAAAAAAAAAAGTCTAAGTGGCACTGTGGCTCAAGTGGTAGAGCACTAGCCTTGAGCTGAAGAGCTAGGGACAGCACCCAGGCCCAGAGTTCAAGTCCCCCAACTATCAACTCAAAAAACAAAAAAAGTCAATGCATCAAAAAAAAAAGTCTCAGTCTTAAAGATGCTGTACAGAAAAGACTGAACTTCATCCCTGTCTTGAGTGCCCTTTAATCCATCTTGGTCCCACCATCTACAATCTCCTACCAGGATTCGTCCACGTACAGCATGACTCCTTCGGGTCACAGATTTATCTTAGTGAAGACTTTTGGGGTTTCTTATTTAAATATGTGACTCTACCCCTGCAGCCACATGCCCTTGCCCTCTGCTCTGCCTTCGTTTTCTCCATAGCTGTTTTCTAGAATGTTGCATGGCCCTTTGTTTGTTTACCCTCTACCTCCTCCTACTACTACTGAGATATAAAATCCAGCAGGGCGGGTATTTCTGTCTATTTTGTAGATTGCTATATTCCTGGCATCTAGAGTTAATGGCCCATAGGAGGAGGCCAATAACATTTATTAAAAGAATGATGACTATCATTAATCTTGTATTCTCCTTCCTATGATAGGAGGCCTGGTAGTGCATACAGCTGTGTGCTACCCTCTGCGTTCTTGAACAGGCTTTGAGCCCTAGCTGGGCCCCACCTGCTTCTCAGCCCTCCAAATGCACATGTTGAAACAGAATCATCGGTAGGGTAGTATTACCAGCTGGGACTTTTTGAGGGGCATTAAGCCATGAAGGCAGAGCCTTATGAATGGAAGAACCATGTTACAAAAGGGGTGCTGGATTTGTAGGGCCTCTCTTCAATGTCCCAGCCTCTAGATCTGTGAGGGGAAAACAATTCTCTTATTTGCAAATGAGCCCATCTAAGGTAACACATTAGAGCGTAGGGATAGATGTAAACAGGCGTTAAGCAAAAGCAGGAGGCACGATAGTAAAGCTGCTGGAAATGAACAGTCTCAGGTCCTACAGGGTGGGACCCCCGCACCTGCCCCACGAGGGGCCCCGAGTTCCAGCCTCACAACATGCAGATTTCTGCTTTAACCCCGGTAAACAAGAGCACCAAGGCCTCAGGCAGGCTGTGCAGGTACCGTTCCGTCATCCGTGTCATCTACGCAACCACACCCAGGGCCGTCTCTTCTGATGGCCCTGGAGGTGGTAAAAGCAGTTCCCTTTCCTTCTGTCCTTTTCCTAGCAATAGTTGTACAATGAAAGAGAAACATAATTAATAAATCATGTCTCCATGGATTCATTATTTCAACGAGGTTATTTCCATATATACACCAATGAACCCAACTAAGTTTTTTGCCCTAATAAAAAAAAAACAAAGCATTATGTATTTTTCTAGGGGCACTGGGGTTTGAACTCCCAGTTTAAGGGTGACCTCTGCTAGCAATCCTCCTCCTTATGTCTCCCAATTAGCTGGAATTTACAAGCATGGACTGCCACCATACCCTGGCTTGAACTACTGGCATCTAAAGGAAAAAGAGGGGGTTGAACACTTCGCAGGAGCCGCATAATACTAGTGCAGTTTTCAACTAATCATCTCCCATTTGATACCAGTGAGCTTCTGTAAGCATAGCTCCAAAAGTGAGAATCCTTGCCCAATGTGCTTAATACCTCGGGGCATCCTGAAGTCTCAGGAGATGCCCTCTGTGCTGGTCTTGTCCACAGGCAGGAGGACTTAGGATTCTGTTGAGGAAACAATCTGTTTGAAGGAAAGCTAATGGACTAACGCACTGTCCTTCCCTCATAACTTTTGTATGAGGGATACCAAGACTGATTCCAAAGCAGCGTCTCACCAAGTCTTTCCCAGGACTACCAGAGGTAACAGGTATCCTGTGGAAATAAGGATACTTATATATAAGGATACTCAAATAAGGATACCTAGAAAAAAGTTTCAGGCTCCACTAGTTTCAGGAAATGGGTTTAAGAAACTTCAAGCAGGTGTCTTTGCAAAAGAAAATTTCAGGAACTAATACTTTAATGTGCATCATCAACTTGTAGGAAGGAGATACACGATTTTGCATTCTCCCAAATTACCTGGCTGTTGCATGAGTCTGGATTTTAGAAACAGATCTTGCTAAGGTGGGGTATTTGAGGAATGTGGCAGGTTGATCAGCACTTGAAATGGGCTCTGTGTTTCATCTCCAATCATGGTCTCTTCTGTTCACTTGCTTTCAACATTCCTCGCTGACATAAATCTAGGCACAGCTACTTTTTGGCCCCTGCTCAAAAGGCTTTTGAGCAACTAAATTCTATGCTTTTCACAACAGAGATTGGGGCTTGTGGTGCTTTGATTTTGCAGCCCTATGGTGACTGACTACCAATGGAGAGAAAGGCAATGAAAAAATGCAGTGATCACTGATATTATTTCCCTGTCTCACCCCCCAACTCCCCCATTCTCACCCCCCAACTCACCCATTCTCCCCTTTTATAGTTTGCAAGCTCAGTGGTTAAGGGGAAATCAATAAACAACTTTTCAAGGAAACTTTCACTCAGGGAAGATAAAAAAAAAAAAGCCCTTTGCCTTGAAGTTATTCTTTTTCTTTTTAAGGGCATAATATCCAGGCCACGGTCAGAGTTCACCTTCAAGTCAACAGGAGCCCTGTGTGCTCATGAAGACTCTGCAGGGAAAACCTCCAGAATTTGCAGAAAGATACCTTTTGTTGCTGGGATAAGCTCTATAAATTGGATTGCTCTGAAAATCAGGCAGGATTTTTTGGAAAGGAACATACATCGTAAAAAAAAAAAAAAAGAAAGAAAGAAGAAACCATTTCCTAGCTCAGGGGCTAGGAAAGAATTTGGGAAAGGCAAGAAAAGGCCATCTTTTTATGCGGATGTAAATGAAACAATCAAGAACCCACTAATGTAGAGATTTTATCTCCGTCATCTCCATTGCTCATACTTAGAAAAGAGACCAGGTCCTCTAGAGCCTTCTGTTCCAGGTCAAAAGCTGTTTTACCATCGAATCTCAGTATTTAAAGAATTTAGCTTCATACCACAAGTGTAAATTGCAAATCAGAGAAGTATCCACAAGAAAGAAGAGTGAGATAATGAAAGTGCTTGGTAATTTTCACAGTTTAGTATGCTAGTCAATAACCACAGATAAATAGTGAGCACTTGAAATGTGGCTAGTGTCGTTAAGGAACTGGATTGCTAATTATATTTCATTTTAATTTAATTCAAAGTCAAAGACTCACACTTGCCTACAGGCTACCATATTGGCCAGACAGCATGAGAGAATGAAATAGAATTTGTCAAGTTAGGATTCCCAGGACTTTAAGGACAGAAGCCTCCTCCCTTTTGATCAAAAAAAAAGGAGGGGAGCTACATCACAAAGCCAATGTAGAAACTAACCAATATGAAATGTCCGCATCTACCAGGTAAATCAAAGCACATTAAAATAAAAGCATTACTGCATGTGGAGCAGCGGCTGACAGGAATTAAGAGAGCAGAGCCCTGGGAAAGAGCCGAATGTCACATCAGCATTGCAGTTAGCTATGACTAACACATCACCCGAAAATTTAGTGACTCAAAGCAGTGACATCTGTTCTGCTCAAGAATCCAATTAGGAGCCAAGCTCTTGGGGATAAAGCTTGTCCTTATTCTACTACCCCGCCCTTCCTTAGGTTGTACCAAGACTAGAATCCGGGACTCAGATAGGTGCTCATATGTCTGGCAGATAATACAGAGGAGGAATTGTGGTCAATAAGTATCTGTTGTTGTTGTTGTTGTTGTTAATGACAGGTTTCAAAGAGGGTATTCCTTAATCAAGAAAAGCTTCCCAAAGTAAACTCCACACATAAAGCAAAAATAAAAAATGACACATCTGCCACAAGTTTTATGTGAGCATTATTCTAAATATGAATAGCAATTAATTTTATCAATTCTGCTGAAAAAATATGAATTCTTTTAGTAGGAAGCATATTCTAATAATGGGAAACAAGTAATTCATTGTCAATGTAGTGAGAATAGATGCTTTACAAGGTCTTTTATATACTTTATATAGATTTCAAATATCTACCCCATGCACAGCTATTTTATTCCCAATTAGATTGATATCAAACTTCCTTCTTGAAAATTGGACAATAAAAATTTTATCGCATGGTTAATTGCTGTTATTAGTGATATTTATACCAGGTCAAAAATTGGGTTAGAAGTAATTGTATCTCTCCTAATATTTTCAGAAATAGTAATCCCACCTTTGACGATGGATTTGCAAAAGTTCAATGCATTCATCCAAGAAAATACTATTATGTGCTTGAACTTACCAAAATTAGAGACAACCATGACACTATGCCTCTCTTCTGGAGAGTAGGGAAGGAGGGAGGGAGATCATCCTGGCTCTTTTTTCCAACCAGGCCCTGTCTCACTAAGTCACTCCGACACCAGCACAGCTTCCTCCTGATCCTGTCAGTGCCCAAACATCTCACCTTGACTCTACTCTTTCAGATCCCAAGGTTTTGTTTCTGTTTCTCCTTGAGTTCTATGCTTCAGTGTTCAGCCATCTCCTTCCTCAATAGTTCTCAATGAGGCTTCGTTGCCTTCCTGCCCATCCTCTACCGAACATACGTGTGTCATTGTGATGAATTAATATGAGTAAGGCCTCTAATTTAGTCTCCTACACATGATAGGAGCACTATAAGTGATGAACTTTACCAATCCTGTTACCATTTTTGTTTCCTAGTTTTGCCCACACAGTAACACCTGCCACACTGCTAGTGATTATAATGACACACAATGGAGAGAATTATGGAAGGGGTAACATGGGTCGAGATGCACTGTGTTCAGTACCTGACCTCTGGAATTGAAGCCACATTGTACAACTACTTAATATGAATACATGAATAAATAAGATACATATTTTTAAGTATGCAGTGGTTTAAACGTGTAGCTCACTAAATATCAACGTACTTGGGAGATGCTCCAGAAGGTACAGCTTCAAATGCCACCAGTGTGCTTGGTGACTCAATAGATTTGAGGCCAAGTTTCATAGAAGTGAGTTTTGAGGCTTTATGAGTCAATTATAAAGGCGTTAGTAACACATATTATATATTAATATGTAGTCTAATGGTAGTTGTCTCGCTTATTTAAGTATTTATCTTCTCTGGTTTGATGAATGTAGCAGCATACAAAACTGAGGGTTAAGTAGCTTGTCTTTGGTCAGAAGCAATAAGCTCAACTGGGATTTGAACCTAGGATGTCAGACCACTGAGAAGTGCTCCTTCTACATTCTGCTATCCCTGACATGAAGAAGCGGAAAAATGGGTAAAGTCGACTTCTGGGCACAGGTAATGGTAAAGGCAGATTCATCAGAGTAGAAGGAGAAAAGTCTTATGCAAGTTGGATGAGCCAGGTTCTCTGGGTTACAGGGCAATGTATGGGGGAGGAGTTGGAGGGAAATGAACTGGGATAACTTGGGATCTTTGAATGTCAGACGGAGGTGACTGAAGTTATGGAACAGACTAAAGGGAACTCAATCCTCCTGATATTTTAGCTTCATCTATTTTAATGCACAGGGCAAATGAGCATGTTGAGAAAAGCCGCCAGGTCCTATAAGCATAAGGAATAGAAATCAAAACATCTCATCCAATCAGAATGGCAATCAGGGAAAAAGACATAAAGTAGCAAATGCTGGCAAGGATGAGGAGAAAAAGGGAATCATGCACCACTGCTTGGAATGTAAATTAGCACAGCCATTATGGAAAACAGTAAGAAGATTCTCCAAAAAACTAAAAATACAACTGCCATGTGATCAAGCAATTCCATTACTGGGTACCAATCTAAAGGAGATGAAATCATTCTCCACAAACATACTCCCATCCCTACTGCAGCCCTGTCCACTGAAGCTCAAATACACACTCAACCCAGAGGCTCTTCAGTGAAAGAACGGATACCAAAAATGCAACACATACCATGAAGAGTGCATATGTAAATATAATGGAAGACTATCTCTCTAAAACAGAATGAACCCTGTCATTGGCAGCAACATGGGTGGAATTCGAGACCATTATGTTCAGTGAAATAAGCCAGATTCAGGAAGACAAATGCCACATGTAGAAATTTGTCTGTCCATAGCATAGGCCAGAATAAGATAGTGGTCACTTGTAAAAAACAGAGGGAGAAAACATGGAAATAATTTCAATAAGGGAGTAGCAAAAACAAGTATAGGGAAATTACTTCTGGTTCTTTTTTTAATGCTTTGGGGTAACTTAAGATAATTTATGGAGTATTACAAAATGGTCAGGAATACACAACATATAAATATGGTTAATGAAGAGACTGAAATGCTTACTGTCTTGATCCAAGTAATACATATTGCATACATGTATTGAATTACCATAACTTACCACATAGAGATGTACAGAAACTGTCTCAAGAAAAGATAAGGAAAAAAGAAATGCATTTATGCATCTGGACATGGGTATTCGTTTTTATTGTGGCAACCTTTCTATCCAAAAATACCTTATGAATAGCTATGACTTAACTGCAAGAAAGCAATGGACAGATGGAAGTCCTCACCTCAGATCCCAGCCCTGTCCTCTCCTGGAGGCTAAAGCAGGAGAATAAGTTGGACTGCACATGTCCACATCAGGCTTAGGGTTAAAACCACCCTGACTGAGCATCTGATCTACGCCACACCCTCATCTACTAGCAGCATTTGCTCCTTGTACCTTTTCTGGGTGCGATAGTGCCTGAGACAAGTCGTTGCAGCGCGATGCCAATGTTCACCTCTAACAACCACCATCTCAGTGCTCCCGTCCTCACAAGCGCTACTTGGATGTGACTCGGGGCCTCCTACTTACAAAGCAGCTCCTCTACACCTGAGTCAGGCTCTACACTTTTTTGCTTCAGTTATTCTTTCGATAGGGTCTTATGTGTTTTGCATAATGTCTGGGAGCACGGGCCTCCTATTTACACTTCCCATAGCGCTGGGGTTGACAAACATGTGCCACTATATACAGCTTGTTTGTTGTGATGGGGTTTCGTGGACGTTTTAGTCAAACTAACCACTATCCTCTCAATCTCCACTTCCAAATTAGCTAGTAGGTCCATTTTAATTGCAACTCATAGATACATGACTTCCTTTTTCATATATATATATAGATAGATATAGATATAGATATATATAGATGTATACACATATATCTATAACTTAGTATACTCTTATTCTTATAAGATTAAACTAATAATTCTCAGATTAACTAGTATAAAAAGATTTTTCTCTTCAATCTATGTACTGGTACCCTCAACCCTATCTATTTATTACCTAATAGCCTACTAGAGCAATCACTTTATAAAAACTTATATAAAATTTACATTAGTATATTCATTGGTAATATTTGTTTCAACAATTCCCTAGAAAATTTTTCTTAAGATATCTTAAGTGCAATTAAGAGCAAATATTTTTACCAAAGGAAAGAAACAACTCTTCTTTTCTCACAATTATTTATAAATCTGCTCAGTCATTGGTCATCCTACAGCTGAAAATCTATGAGAAAATTCTACCTGATGCCTAACTAAAACTCAACAAATTAGGCTGAATGTTCCTGCTAGTGTGAGTCTAATCTGATCAGATATTAACTGCATATTTTAAAAACTTACTAGTGTCTACTGAATATGGTTAATACCACAATTTTCTTATGGATTTCTGGTAAAACCATGAAATACTTTCACCTCATTTTAAAAAGTCTAAATAATTTTAAACTGCAAAGCTGGGAAAAGACCATTTCTTGTTATAGTTTGAGATTATTTTCTTTGTCCTTTGTATAGCAAATATCTATTATACCCTGTATCAAAAGAATCTGAGTTGCTTGTAATTGGAGAACACAGATGCAGAGAAGTTTAGACATTAGTAACTAAACAGTAACCAATATTTCCTGGTGCCAAAAAAATTAACATTTCACAATCTTCTGATGACCTATAACACCAAAAAAAATCTATGAAAACAAAATTTAAAATTTCCAAAGGCCAAAGCATACGCAGTGACATCATAAATGAATCACAGAGTTGAGATAAGTGGAGCTTTCTGGCAGCAGTTATAATTTCTGGTCAATTACGGAACTCACAAACAAGCCTTCAAACCATCTCATTGGCATGCTGGTGTATATGAACGGGAAACATGCAAAAGACGGTGCCACTGTATCTTATGTGTTTATAATTCTACCTTTTTACTTCAAATTTTGGTCTTAAACTTTCAAAATAAGCATTACTGTCATATTGTTCTTCTAGTAAAATGTCCTTTTGTTTGACAAATTAAGGTCACACAAACCCTAGAGGTTACTGCTGGCATCTAGTGGCATCATTTGTTAAAAGCATTTGAAAGGAAGAAAAGATAATGCATATCACATAATATATATATATATACTAAATATGTATACTAGATATGTTCACGGTATGTATATACAATAGGTATTTTAAATATGAACACATGCGTATTCATGGCCCAGGCTACCTTATTTTAATGACTCGAATTCTCTTAAGACTAGTACTGTCAAACTGAAGAACTGAACATTAATACATTGAAAACATCTCTTAAAATCTTAAGGGAGCCAACTCCTTTGACATTAGTTGTCTTTTGCTAAAAATTGGCAGTTCCCTGAGACTCCTAATTCACAAAGGCTCCGTCTCAAACCAGATACACCTGATTTCATCACAACTTCCCAAATCGCCATAATCCAATTCTAACTTCTCTACTTAACAGTTAGAAACATCTGGGAACCTTGACTAGAGAGACTGTGTTGAAGAGTGGGATATGTGTCATTTCAGAATACATCCTGACAAATGTATACATAAAATCCCTAAACATGTCATCCATCAACAATCAAAGATTTAAAACTAGCTGGGTAACAGGGATGACTTCAGTGGTTTCTAGTCATATAAAATGGTGATGATAGACAGAACCTAGAAGGCATCGAAGTTTATGTGAAAACTGATAACCTCCACCAGCATGGAAGCAGGTTTGCCTGCTTGTATATTAGTGCAAACTCATGTAGCATGTGTGTGTGTGTGTGTGTGTGTGTGTGTGTGTGTGTGCACATGAGGGGAGGGTATGCATGTGCACTGGTATGCACATAGAACATACTGAGATCCCTTTGCACTCCTACTGTAGCACTTTGAACATAACAGGCATATGCTGAATAGATAATCAATCAATGAAGAGGCTGACAATGAACAATTTCTTTTTCCTATTGATTCTGGTATGAGATAGAGAACAGGTTGTGTTCTCATAAGGCATTGTTTTTCTCTTAGGCAAAAGTGACTTCTTTGAGCAGCTCAGGGTAGATTCCTCACCAATGACAGAGCCAGGGTGAGTGGACCGAGGCCATCTCCACAGCTGAGGACAGTGAGTTTCTCCAGGGCTTTTTTTTAACCCATGGATCTGAATCCTGGTTTGACTCTCATTGAAAATAAAGGATTCAAAATAGAGTAGGTTCTCAAGTTAGTTCTAACTAATGTGACATTAAATTATAACATTCATCATACAAAAGAACCTTTTAGCCTCTTAAATATTCTTTCAATGGAAACCGTGGAGATTCAAGAAGCATCTTCAGTGAAAAATGTGTCTACTCGGGAGTGGGAGAGCAGCAGACACACAGATTTTTATAATTATGTCGAAGGAAAACTCATGTCTGGATGTACTTTAAGTATAATACTATAAAATTATATATGCACATATATTTGTTCACAGAAGAACACAAAACCACATGCAAATGAGAGGCAGCAGGACAGTCTACTGAATAAATGTGGGCTTCAGGTGAGTGGCCAGAATGCCACGCTTACTCAGGCTGTGGAATGAGGGAGCTATAAGGCAGCCATTCTGAATGGCATTTTCAGCAGAAACAAAGGATGAACCTAAAGGCCTCTAAAGTTACACTACTGAAACACTGAAACTCCAAGAAATGTAGCTCTCTCATCCCAAATCAGAAATAACCTCTTTTAAAGAAGTGAACACAAAGGCTAAACCTAGAGGCATGATGGCATGAACCCATTTTCTATATGGCCTTTCTCGCCACAGGGAACATCTCCACACTCTGTTCCCACTGTGAAGCCAACAAACACATACCCTACGGTATCATCACACCAAAGAATCTGAGTCTGGGGACTCTACTTCCTTTACTCTCTTGTAAAGAACATTCTTTTACTCTGACTACACAGATGACAAAAATTGCATCTACAAATGAGAATTTCCTTCCCTAACTCTAACTCTTCCTTTACAGCACTCAATTCGGATAAGTTTATCCCTATCTTTTTTGCGTGTTTTCCCTTTAGTTAGTATGTATTAGTTGTACCGAGAGGGTTTTACTGTGATATTTTCATATCTGCATATAACGTGTCCCACTCAAACCCATCCCCGCATCACTTTCTCTGAAATAAAGAAATGCCTGATAAATCATATATCATAGTACATACATACCTGTGAGAGAAAAAAAACAGTCACATGAATGCATCCCAGAGAGTCCATCCTTCCCCTAGCGTTTAATTTATAGAACACATCTACATCCATGACCTCCTCACCTCGTATTTTCCACTATTAGTTCTCATTAATATATTGCTCTTTGGGGAGTCTTAGTTAGCAGTTCTATGCAAGAGGCATCCATCAACTACTTTTATTAACTATTTTTAAATATTTTTCTCTGAATTATCACCTTGCTATAGATGAAACAATAGTATAGAGTACCTACAATTCAAAACTCAAAATCTCCTGTAAGGGAGATGCTGATTTCACAACAGAGCTCCATTTCCTTTGAAGAATTAACAGAAGCTCAGGAACAAGTAGAAAGAGCTCAATTGGTAAATTTAATTTAACAATATATTTGGCTCAAATGCAAATCAAAGCTCAAAAGTTTCTATTTTAGTCTACAAAATGTTCAGTGCTACCTTTATTTCAATTCTTATTTGGTTTAGGGGAATTCAACAATTAGGCAAATTTAACCCCCAGCATCACAATCAATCAATCAATAAAAACCCTATTGATGCTAATTTGTATGCAGCTGTGTAATATTTCTCAGTTAATATATGATCACATACAGGTGACAAGTCATGACTTGGCAGCAGTAAAAACAGTGCTCTATAGATATAGATATATAGTTCTTTCCATATTTCTAACCTGTCTGGAACTTTTCTGTACAAATTTCTTTTAAAATCATAGTTTTATTCATAAAACATCTCTATATTGTGTATCTGTATCCACAAGCACATTTTCTTACATGCATATGTCATTAGAATATTTGCATGAGTTTTCGTATTCTCAGGACAACATATGTAAATAAATCACATAGCAATTTGAAAATTTAGCAACTAAATATGCAATCTGTTAAGCACAATCAGGCATGCTATTCAACAACTGTATGATATAATTCAAACTTCCCAGGGAAAATATATGTTTTGTATGAGTGCCTTCATAAAAACTTGATGAGGTTTTTCTAGAAATTTGAAAATATTGCACACTGAAAATATTGTATATTCAAAAAATACTAAGTAAGACTTGTGGCTAAGGCCTAAATAAATGAAACTTTCTCATCAATATCCCCTTAAAAGCTTCATCCTCTTAATGCATATGCTTTGTAAATACTATCTAATAATTACATGATTTCCAAATCAAGAAAATGCAACTTCTCAACAAGATCCTATTTGCATGATAACATACATGAAAAGGTACTATCAGAAAATAACCATAATCAACATTTTCATAAGCTTACATATATTTCAAAATATACAGTTCATTTTTTTAAGATACGATGATCATTGACAATTCTCTCCTCTACTTTTCAGATAATGGTTTGCTTTTTCTTGCTGAGTCACTCCAATTTAAAAGCAGTAACCTGAAGAAATCAATAGTTTCATGTATTAAACGGATGGAGAAAAACAATTCAAAATAAGCATCACTACCTTGGTCTGGTTTCTCATTAAAGATGGCAGATCTCTGGCCAGGTGACACCATTTCTTTGGGTTCTGTGGGCAAAGAGAAAGAAGATGAATAAAAACAACCTTTCTCTTTACTCTTTAAATGCTCTTAAAGAAGATTCATTAGTCATAAAGGTCACAGAACAAAATCATTTAACAAAATACAGCCGCTACTTTGGGAACCACTTGCTCTAAATACCAAGTGACTTCCCCAAGGGTGCTCTCTCCCTACAGTGGAGGGCGTGCGACTTCTGCTGTCACGCAGCCTGTGTGCTTTGTTTCTCTTTTCTTTTCTCACAGGGGAACAAAACTTACTCCTGAGCAAGGAAATGCATCAGCTCCCATCATTGCCAAAGACAGGATGTAAATCCTATTGGAACTGAACATTTACTTGGAATACAACAGACTGGAATGCAATTTGCAAATCCCTAAACTGACTTTCCTCCCTCTTCTAGTGACTATGGGCCTTTAAAATATTCATGAAATTTTTGGTCTTTCTACAAAAATGATAAGATGAGATATAGTGGACCACTCCGTAAATAATTGCCGATTACCCTCCTTATGGAATGCAATTTTAAAGCTTTTCTGTGCTGCAAGTAAGAAGGAAAGTACTTTATAGAAGTCAAAAGTTATGAAAATACATCTTATTCCCTCCCTTGGCATGTAACAATCTTGAGTGTACCATAAAATATTTTATTGCATCATTATCTGAGTGCTCAGACTGGAGAATAAGAAATTCATGTTGGAGCAATAGCTTTCCAGAAATCACACAGGTAGGCGAAACATTCAAATTCAAGTTATCTAAAGTCATCTGTATGAAGGAATGCTAACAGAGAAAAGCAACATGGATTGGCGGCAAGGGTCATTATAAACAGTCATACAATCACAGTCATCACACCCGACCGGCTGTTGGGAGCAGAGTTTCCAGTAAATTGTGCTAGCGTCTAGTTTTCATCTGTGATGTAGGCAAGACAATCCTTCCTTCCTCACAGAACTGGCGTGTTCTTTAAGTGGGGTAAGTGGTAAGTGCATGTAAGGAACGAGCATAGTACCTAACTAAGCACTCACACGTGTTATCTGATAGAAACAGCAACATTATCACTGGGACTGCTAAATTTCTCCTTTAAAACCCTCCAGCTCCTCTACTAAGAAGCCATTCCCTATCAAGCCACATATGGAATGGGTAAATCACATCATAAGGGGCATTTTCTATGTTTTTCTATTTATTTTCTATTCATCAGACTCTTAACAGGAAATGAAGTCATCATACTAGGCCCATCGTATTTCAGGCAGATCATTAGTAAGCCATCGACTACTACCCTGGCTCTTGACTTTGCTGAGAACTGTCATGTGAAGAGGACTTCCAAGACACTGTGATAAACTTCAGTGTGATATGCTACAGCACCCCCTCGAAATCTGGCTCTTGTCTACCCTTGTGAACATCAGTTCTACTCTATGCCTTGTCTGCCCCTACTGCACACCAGGTCAGTGACACACTTAAGAGAAACTACAGTAAACAAGGACTGAGGGCTGGGAAGGTGGCTCAGTGGTAGAGCGCTTGCCTTGCATGCTTGAGGCCCTGGGTTCGATTCCTCAACACCACATAAGCAAAAAGAAAAAAGCCGGAAGTGGCACTGTGGCTCAAGTGGTAGAGTGCTAGCCTTGAGCTGAAGAGCTGAGGGACAGCACCTAGGCCCAGAGTTCAGGCCCCACGACTGGACCCAAAAACAAAAACAAAACAAAACACAAGGACTGACTCAAAAAACACACTATTGAATGGGGGGGGGGACACAGATCTGTGGACAATTTTTCAAACCACTGGTGAAAATTTTGTCATTAAACAACATATACCTATGTTGAAGGTACAGAAAATATGGGAAATATAGTCTATGAGAAATTAAGAGAGTGCATTTTGTAATCTAGAAGAACCGTCAGTTGGCAGCACCGGCATACATAGCTGGCAATCAGTCGTGTTTGGTCAAAAAACATTTTCATAAACCAGGAGCACCTGACGGAGTCAGCCTTGTAGGCAGCATTACTGTCTGAATGCTCAATGTCCTCTGAAGGCCAATCTGCTACTGGCTTGAGCCCCAGTTCAGTAGTATTGGGAAGTAGGTGGTACCCTCAGATGAGACCATGGGACCTTCTTCTTTGCTCCTGGCTCACAAGATGGGTAATTTGCTCTACCACATATTCCAGCCATGATGTGCTGTTCTAGTCAGGTGCTCAAAGCCATTTAATCTTAGACTGGAATCTTCAGAGCAATGTCTCCAAATAAACCTTTCCTCTTTATAAGTTAACCACCTCATATATTTTGTTATAGTGCCAGGAAGTGGACAAACACAGGGAGGAAAGTAATGGTATGTCTTTCAAGAGTGATGGAGAATTCAAAGAACTAGAAGAAGAAGAAAAAAATGAAGACCAGATTAACATGAGATCTGCAGGAAGTGCTATTGCATATGTCTTCAACTCCTTGTCAAATACTCAGTATATCAAGGAAGGGAAACACAGGGAACAACACTGAAATGAAACACAGAGTCATCTCCTACAACTAAACCCCTGAGTGAGACAGATTACGAAATACTACTTTTGAGTCAGAAACTCAGACAGTGGACTTTGAAGAGTTCTGACATAGGTTGTTAGTATTGACATGAGAACTGATTCATACCTACAAGTGTCTCTCACTCCAAATGTGCACATCAAATGAACCAAAGTCTGATCACATCTCTTCCGTGTTAAATTGCATTCCTCAAATAGATACGTTGAAGGCCAACCCTGGACCTTGTGAATATGCCCTTATTCAGAGGTGACACCTTCCGGACACAATTATGATGAAAACTGTTTCCATTGTAATCTGCTCTGCCTGGTATCCTCCCCAGAGGAGATGGGAACACACGGGCAGAAACACAGAGAGAAGAGAACAGCAGGTAAAGAGAGACTCACCGAGAGACCACCACATGCCGGGGACGAAGCAGCCCCTGCAGTCTCACTGGCCGCAGTGCTGCTCTCTGTGCATTCATTCCAGTTGTGGTTCAATTCTTACCTTTCCACACCGTCCACATTTACTACTCTGGTTTATGTTTTCATGTCAACCTCTCCACAAAGCGGTCCCCAGGGACTCTGGTCTCTGTTGACTTTAGCTACAATCTTGGATGGCAATTATAGTCAATGCCAAAAATTTACCTTATGTTAGAGTGTTGGCTTGTGAGATTATGTCTCCTCGACTCTATTGTTTAACTTCTTCAAGGAGAGCTTGCTTCTTGCCTAGCTATCTCCTTCAGTGCTTAATTCAGTGATCAGCCCACAGGAGCGAAGGCCCTTACTTACACCCTTTGCTGTCTATTAACTATCTACCAATGCAGATAAGATCGGTATAACATCAGTGGCATAAATACGATACAGGTTGCTTAGCAATTCCTGATTTTTGCTACATCAATTTTAAGCCACATTTGAACAAGAGGCAGAGTACAAAAGAACATGAGAGATAACATGAGATCCTACAATAGAGATGCTATCGCTGGGAAACACATTGAAATGCAAGGCTTTTGTGTTTCTCTGTTTGACTTCCCATTTCTGCCAGGGATAACATTTTCCTCAAGGTGAATAAGAATCATTATAAAATAAAGAAATTAACAAACTAGCAGGATGAATTTTGACATCTGGCAATAATTCCAGATTCATGGAAACATCAGTGCTATTAGGATTTCTTTAAATTAAAAAAAAATCTTTCAATACAATGGTTGGAACTCAGGACCTTGTGCTTTATAGGCAGCTATGCTAGTATTTGCGCCATAACCCCATTACTCTTGGCTCTGATTATTTTTGCTGGTTTTGGTGCCAGCGCTAGGGCTTGAACTCAGGACCTTGGGCTGTTTTGCTCATGGCTGGAGTTCTACTACTTTGAGCCACACCTCTAATTTTAGGGTCTTGTGAACTTTTTGTCCTATATAGCGTCCAAGTCTCTGAAGGAGCTGGGATTACAGAAATAAGTCATATTACCTAGCTTTTAGAGAAGAAAATAAAAGCTATTTTTAAATTAGGATTATTTCCCTTAATCTGCTAGAAGTTAGACCTAGAGAACCAGGTCATGTAGTTTTGCAAGGCTAAAAATAGACGACATTGTACAAAGCATATAGAAAGCTACCTTGTATTAAAGAGTTAGTGACTGAATCTGGAGTCCCCTCACCCCAAGGCCCATGTGGTCACAATGTGTGGCATTATGGGTAGGTGTTAGACTCTTCAAGAAAGGGTGGAGCGATATGCTTGATTTTTCTTTTTTTAATACTTTTTTTTGTAAAAGTACTGTACAGTGGAGTTACATGAGTAAGGTAATGAGTACATTTCCTATCAAGAATTGTTGCCTCCTCCTTTGTTTTTCTATCTCCATTACATACTTCAAAAATACTTCATGTAAGATGGGAACCTCAATCTATATGCCTATAGCCCTTAAAAAACAGGACATAACTAGATTCTCGTACGTGATCTGTGATTTTAAAGGGAAGAAAGTGAAGATATTAATCTGCAGGTGTCTGTCATTAGCACTGACAAATGTGACAATGGGACAAACAGACAGAACACCAAAAAGACAGAAAGTTATTTTCTCCATAGAATACAAAGATAGATAGATAGATAGATAGATAGATAGATAGATAGATAGATACATAGATAGATAGATAGATAGATAGATAGATAGATTTTTTTGAACAGTAGAAAAGAAATCCAGGAACTCAGGCAGGGTAGGCATCTAATACAGATCCATACAGAAACCTTCAAATTTTTCGCTTCTAAGATTCTTTCTCAAATTATATATTCATTTTGTGTGTGTCTAATTTAGCATATAGTAGATGGTAATTCAATTTTGAAGTATATTTGTATAGTACCTAACGTTATATAGCTTTAAGAAAAAATTTAAATTTGGGCAAACTTTAGAAGGAAACAGAACCAGATTGTCAATGCTATACTTGATTCTAGAAACCACCTCCTCCTGCAAATGGTAAATGTGCTGTCAATTGGATTTCTATCTAATTTTCCCTTGCTTATGAGTCTATGTGATAATTATTTCAAAAAAGAAAAATACAAACAAAATAAAGACTTAGAATATAAGTATTTAGAAGCATGCAAATTTAAACTTTAGGAGGAAAACATAACTAAGGAAAAATAAATAAATGTATATCTGTTTCTGTCTACAGGCAATAAGATAGAAGGGGAAAAAAGCCTTTCCTTTTCTAAACTATAATTATACTTAGGTCAAGTATCAATATTGAAAAACCGCAGAAACAGTAATCAAGTGGTAGGTATTGTGAAATGTATGCTTAGTCATATCATAGGAAAATCAGAAATAAAATAACAAAGCCACAACTTATGTTTAAATCATACAAAATGCAATATTATATGCTGGGAATAATTCAACTGTTGGCTGAAATTCTATTTTTAAAAATGATCAGACCTAGCTAATCACTGGTGGCTCACGCCTGCAATCCTAGGCTGAGATCTGAGGATCAGGGTTCAAAGCCGGATGGGCAGGCAAGTCCAAGAGCCTCCTATCTCCAAATAATCACCAAAAAGCTGGAAGTGGAACTGTGGCTCAAGTTAGCAAAATAGTTAAGGGTCAGCATGCAGGCCCTGAGTTCAAGCCCTAGGATCAACATATGAATATAATCATAATCAACCTTTACTTAGTTGATTTCAACATCCTATTTTATTTTAAATAATGTACAGTCTTTCCTTAATATGCACAGGAGACTGGGGAGGCTTCTGCAATTATGACATTATTATACAAAATAGCCTTCATATGTTGTCCCATATATCTTAAATTTTCTCTTTATAATACTTTCTCTAGATTTATAATACTACAATCTGAATGCTGTGCAAATAGTTCATATAGTGTTATTTAGGAAATAATGATGAGAAAATAATGTCTGTGTTGTTCAATGTAATTTTTTTCTCTACCTATTTTTCGTCTACAGTTGCTTGGATCTGAAGTTGTTGAGCCCAAGGATACAAACAGTTAACTGCATTCCAGTTTCACTGATAATTTCATTCCCTCAGCCATCCTTTTAAATTCTCATTTATTCAAATAAGCAATGAAATACTTCTTCATATGCAACTTTGCATGGTCTCAGAATAGCTTATTTCTTGAACACTTTGAAAAAAAATCTGTCAGGATTATGTTGAGGGTAAACTGCTTTTGTTTTTATCATAATAAAAACAATGTCCAGTTCCATTTTGATATTCACCTGAGTTGCTCTTCTTCTCATTTAACACCCTTCAGTGATGGCACATTTTAGAGATGAAGAAGTTGAGACACAGTTTGGTTTGGAGATGGCACATTTTAGAGATGAAGAAGTTGAGACACAGTTTGGTTTGGAGATGGCACATTTTAGAGATGAAGAAGTTGAGACACAGTTTGGTTTGGAGATGGCACATTTTAGAGATGAAGAAGTTGAGACACAGTTTGGTTCTTGTGAGTTGCCTGAGCCAGTGAGTGAAGGTAGAATTTGAGGGCAGGCTAAGGCTCCATCTCATTCCTTCCACTCCTCAGCTAAACTAACATCCGCTGCTCTTTCCCTGTAAGTCATTGTTGCTATGGAATATATTCCCTTTTAATGTCTTACTACTGGAACATATTATTGCCTGCTATAAATTCTCCACTGTTCTTTAAATGCATGTTCCCCCAAAATATTTCTCTTCCGTGTGTTTGCTATATTTTTCAAACATTTATTATAATTGGAAACATACTATCCTAGCACTTGAATGTAGAATAGGTACACCCTACTAACAGTTTAAAGCAATCTGCATACATCACTCTATTTACATGAAAACACACATCCACCCCAAGTTGTCTTCTGGAGCCTGACATTGTAACTGTCAAATTTTCAGAGTCTACCTGCCAGACTCAGAGGGGGCAGTGGGGGCTCACTGGAAACCCATTCGAGGCTCCAGCTCAAGCCAATAGATCAGAGTCTGGATTTCTAAGGCCTACAGATGACTTGAAAGCATAATAAACTTTTGAGAAAGCTACTTTGCATAACATATTGCTCTAAACTCAGAGAGTTTTCTTGCCCTCTCCTTCAATTAATTTACTTCCCTATGTTCTGTTAAAGATATTCTTATCAATTTTACCACCAAATGTTCTAGTCTATTAAAATTATTACTGAGTGCTTCACTGCCCTTATCACCTCTCCTGCAGAGGTATTGCTGGATTTTACTGAATTAATTATTGAAGACTTAGAAAACCTTCTCCTCTTATAAACACATCAGGTTCAAAGAGCTGTTTGAAAAGCTGGCTGTTTGCAAGCTTCAGTATTCTCCAGACATGGCACAAATGTCTCAACTGAAAACAGGCAGAGCTGACAGGCTGCAGCTCTGCTGGGTAAATGTCCGGTCTTATAAATGTCCACAAAACTTCCTACATTAAAAGATCAATAGCAGAAGAGTTTCTGTCTTCTCAAAAACCGGTATGATTTTCTGCCTTACAATAGCAAATGTTGATTTCAGTCTCTGTGTGAGCTCTTCTCAGGTTCCTTCTTCCTCAGGTATTCACTTACAGGTCACCCTAGGGGTTTCTTGCTTTTTGTAGAAGTTGACCTGAAGAAGTTCCAGAAAGACAACTGAGCAGTGATACATGATTTTGGCTTCTGGCTACAACAACCACCATCAACAACCAAAACCAAGTATAGCTACATAAAACACACAGAAAAGAGACATACCTAGGTTGAAAATCACCAAGATGAGCTTTAAAAAAATCAATGCAAAGAAAAATCCTTTTTCAGTTTCAGTTTTTAAAATGAGACAAAAATCTGTGTTGGAAGGTACTTCTTTACCTCTTAAATAAAATAACCAATACCCACATCTTGAAAAGTTTATTAATTTTTATCACCTCATCTCTTTGTATGGGCTCCTGAATAGTGTTCCAATACAAAAGCTGCCCAGGGTAAGAATGCTAATTTACTTGAACAAACAGTATCAAATAAAGTCATTCCTTAAAAATGTTGCCAATAGGAAATTAAGGAATGTTTGAGTACAGGCTGGGTACTAGATGGTTATAGGAAGTTAAATTGAATTCTGTCAGGTGTAGAACCATACTCTGGTAGTATAAATATCTTTATGTTCCAGAGATTCTTACTGAGATAAGCTACACTGTAATATCAAAAGAAACATAACATAATGGTCTATACCACCACATCTACAGAGGAAATAAAATAAAACCACAACCTACAAAAAGAAAAAAATAGGAAGGGAGGAAGGGAGGGAGGGAGGGAGGAAGGGAGAAAGGGAGAAAGGGAGGGAGGGAGGGGTAACATTGGGAATTACAAAAGGTAATAACAAAGGTATCAAGACAAAAAGAACCCAAACATTTTCAATCTGTGGAATTAAAGTAATGATGGGGGAGGGAAATCATGTATTTTTATATTAAAAAAATCCTTGTCACAGAAATAAAACACATATTTGAGAAATGCTATGTGTATCTTTTATTGACTGCTCAAGTTCATCAGAATCTGTAACACCCACATAGGTAAGACATGAGGAACATGCAACTTTCTAATATTCCTGCCCTGGTCCAAGGTGTAAGAAAGTTTTAGCAAGTTCTAGGTGGTTTCTGTGCATAATTTATTAAATAAGACTAAAACTGACTCAATATAGGTGTGTAAAATAATTGTCTGTAATCCTAGCTACTCAAAAGGCTGAAATCTGAGGACAGTAGTTCAAAGCCGGCCTGGGCAGGAAGGTCTGTGAGACTTATTTCCAATTAATCACAGACAAAGCCAGAAGTGGTGCTGTAGCTCAAGTGGTAGAGTGCTAGCCTTGAGCAAAAGGAACTTAGAGACAGCACGCAGACCCATAGTTCAAGATCTAAGACTGGCAAAACAAAAACAGACAAACAAAAAAGGTGAATTAATTCTTGTTTTCTCACAGTTTTCTAGGAATTAACACTTTTTGGTGGAAGATATAAACAAAACTAACTCAATTTAAAAAAAAAACTTACAATATTAAAGATATATATCAGAAAACTCATATAACATCTAAATTCAAGACAAATAAACAATTTGAATTTAAACATTAAATACTTCCATATTCTACTACCAGAGTAAGACTTTTTAAAAGGTGGGGTTTGAGGTGGTGAAAAGTAAAACTACATGGTATTCAAGAAGTAGATTTCTGCTCCTGACAACATAGACACAAATCATTCTAAACGTCTTACTGCTTCAAAACTTTCAGAGAAAGTTCCGAAAATATAACAAATATACTCTGAAATGCACAGGTGAACTTACACAACACAAGAAGGATCCTACTGGGCAAAATGCAGATGGAGCTAAAACACTGCTGGTAGCCAGTACAAAATTCACGGCACCCTAGTGAGACTTACTGATCAGACAATCCAAAGTTTTGTTTCTTAACTGCCCTACAAGAAATAGTGGACAATAGGCTTACAAAAGAGTAGGGATTTAGAATACTCAACACTTCAAAAAGGGGCAATCAAAACTACCTTTTGATGACAAGGAGGAAATGACCTGTGACATCCCTGCAGAAGAAAGAAGAAAAGAAAAATCCTTTTACAAAATGCTCACCACTTAGTTCCTTTCTACATAACCGTTAGGCTCGGTTTTATACTGGTTATAAATCCTGAAAAATCTTCGAGCAGAAAAAACTGTCTTAAAGTACAAATTGATTTTTCTTAAATGGAATGCAACCTCCTCGCAGAACTCTTAGGTTTCCCAAATTTTAAAGAAACTTAAAAATGATCCCTTCATCTAACTTCACACAGCCTATAAGAAAACAGCCTACTTAAAGAATACCCAGAGCTAGAGGTGTAATGATGTGGTAGAGTGCTGGCTTAGGATGTATAGAGCCCTGGGTTCAAACCTAGCAGCAAGAAGAAAACAAACTAATAAAAACCTTACTAAAGAAGGCTCTAAGGAAGCAACAAATTGTAAAATTATACTGCCAAGGAAATCCAAATCCATACTGTCACAGAGACAACACAAATGAATATGTTTAAATTACTAGTCTATAAAAGAGGATCTAAAGACAAATTCAAATTGTATAAAAACAAAAGTAATTTCTAGAAATGGCAAAAATGTATATGTAACATTATAATTTCAAGTGAAAATCACAATAGACACCCTGAAGAGAAACTATGCACAACTTCAAAGAGTATTAATGAACTACAAAATACACTCAAATAATTTCATGAAATACACCTAAGAAGCTGGGTACCAGTGGCTCACACCTATCATCCTAGCTACTCAGGAGGCTGCGATCTAGAAATCACATTTGGAAGGCAGCAAGGGCAGGAAAGTCCTTGAGACTCTTATCTCCAATTAATTAACAAAAAAGAAAGAAAAGCCAGAAGTGGAGTGATGGCTCCAGTGGGAGAGCACTAGCCTTGAGCCAAATAGCTCAGAGACAGTGTCTATGCCTTGAGTTCACACTCTAGGACCCATAAAACATAAAAAAAAAAACTACTAAGATAGAAAAGTGGTCAAATATATGGGAGATGGAGGACACAACATGCAATTCTACCACGAGACCAGCCAACTTCTCAAGAGAGAAGAAAATAAAGAATCAACACTCCAGGGCCAGTGAAAGCACCTGGGGCCAAAAGACAAACCTTATCCGTAACTTTGGCCCCTCTGAGAGACAATACCCAAAAAGACCATGGATAAAATTTTCCCACCATTGCAACTTCCAGTCCAAAAAAAACCATAATGTTTTCAAACAGGATAAAGGAAAAGAAATTTACAGCTCGATACACTAGTAAAACTGCAGACTATCCAAGACAAAAAGATCATAAAAGCAGACAGAAAGAACATACTAAGCCTTGAGGCCCTGCCCAGGCTTCCTTTAATGGGACGATAAACTGACACTTGGGCTCCTTCCTCCTTTTCAGTGTCCTCAGGCCACTGGGAATGTCTCAAAGGTTCCACATTGCTTCTGGGGACAGTATGCAGCCAGAGTACCACTTATAAACTCGAGAGCAAAAGCCCAAGCTCTGGCACCTCTAGGATCCTCAGATTGCAATACTTCTGGGATAGGGCGGAGGTCCAGAAAATCACAACTTTTTTTAAAAATCTTTTTCTGCTTTCCTACTTTCTTCTTTTTTTGATTTCACCTCATCAAATCAGAATCATCTTTTGCCTCTGACTTCAGGAAGTGCAAACAAAGTTAATCAACAACAAGGAAATTTCAATACACAGCAGAAGACTACAGAACATGAAATTGAAAATGTGACAGTCATCCACAAAGGAAATCCCAGGGTCTGATGGATTCGATGCTGAGCTCTCCTGGAAACTTACAAAACAACTAATACCAATGATCCTCAAACTAGTCCATAAACAAAAAAAAAGAAGGAACACTAGCTAGCTCATGCTATTACATATCAAAAACAGACCAGGATACAGCAACAACAACAAAGAAAATTTTAGATCATCTCTTTGGTGAACGCAGACACAAAAGTTCTCAATAAAATACTTGCAAGTCAAATTCAACATATTAAAAAGGTAATACATAGTGATTAAGTTAGCTTCATTTCATGGCTGCAAAAACAGTTCAACACACGTGAAATAAATGGACGTGTGATTCGATGAGGACGGGAAGCCTAAGGCAGGCTGGTCAGGACTAATGCGTACACCCAGGAAGGCAGGGAGAACCTATCTCAAAATAACCAGCAATAACGAAAAAATAACCATAACTGCTGGCTTCTCATCTGAACAAAGTAAGCCAGTTTCTTTTGATTTCATGTTTCTACTAGGCTTTTAAGTTGGCAGAGTAATTACATATATATTGATTTATACGCCATAGTTAAAAAAAATTTCATCCTTTGACTAGGTAATTTTTCTTGGCAACTTATTAAGATATAGTGCATGTATAACGAAATTAACAATAATAAAGGGATTATAGAGAGAAGCATTAGTGTGAAATATTAGATGCAAAGTAGAGTTAACCAAATAGTAGGAACGTGTACTCTCTTCTCATTTGTGCATGGGGTTTTCACTAGAATACATTAGATTCTGATTGTGTTCTTGATGGTACTTTCTGAGGGGGAGAATCTCAGCGTTGCTTTGATTTGCATTTCCTTTACAGCTACGGAGGTTGAGCGCTGCTTCATGTGTTTATTACCCACTTGTATTCCTCTTTGGATGAGTATCTGTTTATCTTCTTTCTCCACCGATTGATTAGGTCATGGATTCTTTGGGAGGTTAATTGTCTAAGCTCCCTGTGCATTAGTCCCTTGTCAAGATACATGGCAGTACGGAGTTGGCTCCACTCTACAGGTTGTCTTTCCAGCCTCCTAACTATCTCCTCCACCATACAGAATGCTTTATGGTGTGATGCAATCCCACTTGATAACTCTCACTCCTACTTGCTGAGTTACTAGAGTTCTATTCAGAAAGTTGTTTCCTATACCAATAGGTTCTAGTGTTCATCTTATTCTGACCTGTAGACATTTTAAACTTTCAGGTCTTATGCTAAAACATTTGGTTCACTCTGAGTTGCTTTTAGTACTTAGGTGAAGGATAAGGGTCCAAGTTCAGTTTTCTGTATGTGGACAGCTCTTCTACTGGTTGGTGGTAACGCCATTTGTTGCTTATTTACTGCTGGCAAGGATGTGGGGTCGGGGGGAATCCTAATACACCACTGGTAGGACTGTAAACAAATGCAACCACTATTTAATCAATTTGGAGGCTCCTCAAGAACTAAACATGGAACTACCCTGCAATCCAGAGACAGCACTCTTAGACATTGGTCTGCAGGAATGCCAATCAGGACGTAACAGAGACATCTGCACACCCCGTCCCTGTTCGCAGCAGCGATATCCACACCAGCCGAGCTATGGGAGCAGCCCAGAGGCCCTGTAACTGATGGATGGAACAAAAGACATGTGCTATAGATGCATAGTGGGGATTTTTTTCAGTGCCTTTCTGAAGTTATTTATTTCACTCTTCCCTGGGCATATCACATCCTGTATACATTCACATAAAAAAAAGTTTTAGGTTTTAATGTGTTCCGGATGCAAACTCTAATCCTACCCATCTACACGGAAGGCTCACCTTGGCCCCTGTGTGTGAGGAAGTAGACACTTCTGCATTGTAGAATGGAAGTCAGCTGCCAAAGTCAAAGATCAGTGAGTCACAACATACGCCACGGAAAAGGAAAATTAAATTGTCCCATGTGGCGAGAAAAGATTTAGGGGACAAAAGCCTCATTGACAGGAAGATGCTGGCCTGGGAAACGACATTCTGAAGAGGAGGTGCCTGTCCCTCTGAGGGCTCCCTAACCGGCAGGGTTAAATCTCACGGGGCTTTTCAGATTCAACGTCTGCAAGACGTGAAGAATCACAGCCTGAATGCCTGCCCAGGCCCGTCCCTGAGGCTTGGAACTGTCGGTCTTTCATGTGTCACAAATGAACACCCTGCTGGTTGTTGGAGGCGAATAAGAAGGCTTTGTCCTTTCTCAGCTTTACTATTTGATTTGAAGCAACTAGCTGGGGAAATTCTGGACTTAATGAACCCTTCTTTCGTCCTTGAGAGAGTCATAGGATGCAGCTGTCACACAGTAAGAGCTGCACCGGAGCCTCAAAGATCCTCCATAATTCTTCAGGTAACATCATATTTTACATTATCAGGTTCCAATGGCCTGACAGCTGAGACTCTGCCTCTATAAATTCCCCCAACAAAGGAGGGCCACGTGTGTCTTCTTTATCAGCCAGAATTTTCTGCACATCCAGAGAGACCTTTGAAGAAAAGAAAAGTTTCCTTTGTTTGCTATGAACAAGGGAAGGAACAGCATGTAGTAACAGATAGTTACTAGAATTTTGTGACCTGGGAAGGACTCTCAGAGTGTTCCTTCGAGCCAGATACTGGTCTAGGGTCTATTGATCTCATTCAGAAGAGTATAACTAATTCCTAGTTTCCCCCCACCAGGAAGAAACAGCCTTGGACAGAGCTCTAAGCCTCAGCACACGCCAAAGAGCCTTTGACAAATCCATAGACATCAAAACCAAGACTTTTGCAGGCACCGGTAGTTCACACCTGTAACCCTAGCTACTCAGGAAGCTGAGATCTAAGGATCATGCTTTGAAGCCAGACCAGGCAGGAAATCACATGAAACTCTTATCTATTTCCAATTAACTACCCAAAAAAGCAGGAAGTGGAGCTGTGGCTCAAGTGGTAGAGTTCTAGCCTTGACCATCAGAAGCTCAGGGACAGCATCGAGGTCCTGAGTTCAAGCCCCAGGACTGGTTTAAACAACGCACTTTTAATTTAATAATAATAAAGATCTTACTGAGATGTAACAGCTAAGAGATACTCAAGACTGAAGTTTTCTAAGAATATAGTTAAAACAATCAGATTTGTCCTTATTCCAAGGGATACTGTTCTCCACTAAATTGTTCTCTATAAATTTTATTCCAAATCCTTTTGTGAAGAGAGTAAGATGGTCAACAATGATGGTATCAGCATCTTCCTTTTTGCTATCACAAAACATTTAAACATATGCAACACCATCCAATAACAAGCTCTGAGACTGTGGGATTCAGTGTACTTTGTGCCCATCATACAGAGAAGCTACAGTTCATTTGCTGCCCAGTTGGCAAGCCTCACCTGGTCCTGGGTACTTCTGCTGGTAGGATGAACTGCAGGGTAGCGCAGGACATTCTCTCTAAGTAATTCTGCATATGGCCTCCCCTCCCTCTGGTTGGTCAGTTTTGAGACTTGAGAGCTGAAGATACTTGGGGGCACTATACCTTCCAAACAAAGAAAACTGAGAATCTTTCACAAATTGGTTTTCAGAATGAATGTTTACTGTTGAAATCACTGTGATGGTAGGAAATGCTTCTCAAAGAGGAAATAAACATTTTAAGACAAATTGTGTCCCCATTTTGTGAGATTAAAAAAAAGTGGGCTTCATGTCAGAATGTTTATGACAAAGAAACTACTCAAGAGCTATACCAGCATTATTTTGTTTGTGAAAATTGCTGGGGGGAAAAAAAGCCTGCTGCTTGTGAGGGGTAATTTTAGAGAAAGGCTCTGAGTTTGTACCTACCTTCCTGAAATTGCAAGGACCATTTTTCTACTCCTTAGGATTTCTTTCTTTTTTTCATAATGCTCAATGGAGGTCTGAGATTCCAGAGAAAACCCCGGACAGCATTAGCTCGATGACTGATTTTGAAGTTCCTCGACTGAGAAACCAGAAGAATAACAACGGTATGATTCAAGTAAGGTCCTATGCAATGGGGTAGGTGTCAAGTGTGCCAGTTTCCAAAGTAGCAGATCTAGAATGAAGGGGGTCGTAAATTTTTCATTCTAAATTTCCCTGTGTACTTTGAAGCATTCCCCTGGAACTCTTCTTTAATCAACAATAACTCCAAAAATGTTACCGGCTGGGGTTTTCCAGCACATTTCAGTTTCTCAAGTAATAGAATTGAGCTGTTCTGTAAGACATCTCTTCCTAGCGAGTTGCTTTATTTGGGCTGATCAGGAAGATGACTGCCTGAAACCCAAGCAGAACATGCGGGGGGGGGGGAGGGGAGGGGAAAGGATCCCGCAGGCCCAGGATCGCCTGTGCACCTGGTTTTCCTTTCCTTCTTTCCCTGCCCTGCCCATCTCCACACTCCTCACCACACACTGGCCTGCCACAGTGATGCTACACACAGTCTCAAACATTCTTAAAGTAACATCTGAGATGCAGGGCTAATACTATCTAACAAGATGGATCCTTTTGAGAAACTGAATTTTTTTGTTATTCTTTTAGGAAATGGGAGGTGTGTCTTGTATGTACTATCTGACTAGATAGACCAGTGGGTGGAAAAATTAATAGGTACTTAGTATACAAAGATTCAGGCCTTTTAATCTGATTTCATAACCTATTCCTGATGTCACAAATATGTAATAAATATGAGGTTCTGAGGATAGCTATAAGGTTGTTCAGTGATTTTCACACATTTTTGTTTGTATATTCATCTAAGAATTGAGAAGAATCCGTGTGTACAGGATGAACATATATACAGGACAAACATGAAGAAAATATATGTTTTGTAAGCATAACATGTTGCACTTTTATAACTCCCTCTTTCTTCATAATTATTTCTGCCTTCTATTACACCTGCCTCAAGGGAATGCATGGGTGAACTGAAACAACACAAGTCAGTTCTCCACCTCTACTTACGTCACAATAAGTTGGAATTCTTGCTTTGCTAACTAATTCCATTTCCTTCTGTGGCTAACCTGTTGATTCTTTTTCTTTTTTTTTTCTTTTTCAAGCTAGCATAAAAATAGAATGGCCGTCAACTTCGATTCAGCCAGGTTTTCCTCCCTGAAGTGTATGTGCTCTTCAGACTGTGTGCTCTGCCAACACCACCTTCGCTGAGTCTCCTGACTCCTTTCACAGTTCAACTAGCAATAATACTATATTGAGAGCATATGAAACTTTTCAAGTTATTGGATGCTTGCTTAATTATTGAGCTCATTCAAAATTCAAAATGACACTTCCTCTTCCTGACACTTACCCTTGTGAGTAATCTTAATTGTTTCTAGATTTTCATTACTTCCTACTTCAGATCTTAACTACTGTTAAATGAGTTTGGGGAAGACTAAATAAAGGAAGCTTTTTTTTTTTTTAAAAAAAAAGGAGCTGTTGTTTGTTTCTGAGAGTTACATGGAGCATTTCAACACAGGGTCAACAATAAATATGGAATTAATCTGGGGCGTGGACAAAGTATTTTTTAAAGAAGGCTTTAAGTGCTCTTATTTAGAGAGAAAATAAAACAAATAAGCAATCAACAGAACTGTTTACACAGCTAACTTTGCCCTCATAAAATGCGTGCTTGGTCTTTGGCAACAAGCTGAATCTCAACTCCTTAGTATTTTCAACAACATCATAACAACATCTGTACTCTGTACAGATAGCAATGGCTTTGAGCTTTAATCACCTTTACAGTAACAATAAACGCTTTTTAATGTAGAGAAAGCATTAATAGTTGCCTACCTAGAAATTATCCCACAACCACCTGCTTCATCGATCACCAGTGTCTAGTGTGTGAGTGTGTGCGTGTCCCAATACGGGGGTTTGAACTCGGTGCCTGGGCTCTGTCCCTTAGCTTTTTCATTAAAGGTTGGCACTCTACCACAGTAGCCAGAGCTACACTTTCAGCTGTTTGCTGGTTAATTGGAGACATGTCACAGATTTTATACTTCATGGGCTTGCTTTCAAACTTTTCAAACTGGGACTCTCAGTTCTCAGTCCCCTTAGCAGCAAGGATTACAGGCAGGACCACCGGCATGTGGCTTACAGCCCATTTTTAAGTCAGGTCACAAGGCCTCCATCAGCCTCTTCAGTGGTGGCGGCCCCATCTCTGGAGCCGGGGCTCTCCTAGGCTCTGAGGAGGGACCACCATTTGTCCAGTTCTCCTTGCCAGCGACTGCTTTATTCTGGGATGGTTTCGATGAATTTTCAACAGAAGACCAGACAGAATGAGGAAATTCTGAGAAGAAATGAAGAGAGAACCTCTCTTCTGCTCCATGACGTCTTATCTGCCAGCCATTAATGAAACCGCAGCTGCCACGCTGAGGCCGTGAAGGCCGTGAAGAGGAAATGCTGAAGATGGCAGACTGGAGAGGAGAGAGAGAAGAAGCGCAAGGCAGGATGCCTTTAGAAGCCCGCTGTATTGCTGCCCTTGGAACTGCCCCACCTGCAGGGCCCTCATTACTGAAGATACTTAAAATCAGGATTCCTGAGACTTGCAAGCGACGTCATCCTAACTAAACTACAGCAGCAGCATCTGATGGGGTTCTCACTGAGAGCTGTAAGATGCCTAGTGTGAGTGCTGGAAAGTTTATTTTTTCCTTTATATCCCAGGTCCTGTTCCTTATCACCTTCTAGCTCTACACGCATGGATTATAGCCTAGGAAGGAAAAGTGGTTCCAAGCACTAGGCAAATGAAAAGAGGAGTCAAATATTAGACAGAGAAAGCCATGCTTTCCCTAGGATGGGCAGGGATGAAGGACAGACCAGGATCTGTAGCTCCTGGTAAACTAATCACTTGAGAATACCCATCCAGAATGGACCGATGCCTTCGGGACACCTAAACGAGGCATGTGAAATCCCAAATGTGAGTAGTTCAGACTGACAGCCACCAATATCCGAGATGAGATACAAGAATAAAGGTCACCTCACATAGTTGCCTTTCAGAAAATGCAGTGCATGAATGTAGAGAAGATGGAACAAGGGGCCCTATCAGGTAACTACTCCCAAAGCGGGAACGTGCACCATGGTATTACAGAGCTGCCTTAAACATTTTGCTGAGTGCTTCGATCTGTACCTTTCATGTCTAACCTTATATTGAAGTTGTATGTGAAGTTTTTAAAAATTGATTAATGAGTACAATTCATTTTTTTAGAATAGTTCTAGGTTCACAGCTCATCAAGCGAAAAGGTGCACATTGGTGTTTTTGGGGGGTTGTCAGTCGTGGAGCTTGAACTCTGGGCCTGGGCACTGTCCCTCAGCTCTTCAGCTCAAGGCTAGCACTCTACCACTTGAGCCACAGCACCACTTCCAGTTTTCTGATAGTTAATTAGAGATAAGAGTCTCAAGGATTTTCTTGACCAGGCTGGCTTTGAACCTCCATCCTCAGATCTCGGCCTCCTGAGTAGCTAGAATTACAGGAATGAGCCACCAGTGCCAAGCTGCAACAGTTTTTTGTTGTTGTTGTTGTTTTTATTATTGTGAACATACTGTACAGAGGGGTTACAATTACATGGGCAAGATAATGAGTACATTTCCTATCAAGCATTGTAGCCTCCTCCTTTGTTTACCCTTCATATCCCTTCCCAGCCTTCCCCC
>NW_012267335.1:3726753-3741366 GCF_000151885.1 Dipodomys ordii | reverse complement strand
ATACCGACATCAAATACAGTGAAAGCAGGGGTTATACTGTGGGGGAGGGACATACAAAGCAACAAAGAAATAATCTTATAAATGTGTTAGAAACAAAAGATGCAACAGTTTTTATAGACCTTCTTCCCCACTCTCTTATGACCTTCTTCATTTTCAATGCTCCACACTCCACAGGAATGGCATGTTTATTATGCTGGATGTTTTCCATTCACAGGTCACTATCACCTACAGTTCACAGTTTACATTAGGTTTATTGTTGCCCTTGGAAATGCAACAGCTTTTGGCATATGTGTAGTGACAAATGTCCATTGTTGCGATATGATGGAGAATAGTTTAATTCCTTAAAAACCTTTCTGTGCTTTGCCTATTCATCCTTCCTCCCATCATCTCTGACAATCACTCATTTTTTTCACTGTCTTCACAATTTTTCTTTCTCCATTATGTGCTATAGTTGAAATCATATAGTATATACTTTCCACATTGACTCACTTAGAAAAATGTATGATGAATCTCTGTTCACAGCTCATTTCTATTTAGTTCTAAAATATTTTCCATTATCTAGATGTACGAAATTTACTTATTATTCATCTACTAAAGAATATCTTAGTTGAATCAAACTTTGAGAAATTATGGATAAATCTCTCCTAAATATCCATTTGTAGGTTTTCATTTTGGACAGTTTTCAGTTCATTTGGATATATACAAAGATAGGATGTTATTAAACATTATGGTACATGTATATTCAAGTTAGGTAATAAAACTCTCATAATATCTGCCAAAATATTGTTTATTTGTTGTTGTTTTTACCATTTTGGCAATGAATAAGTTATTAGTGTTTCTGTAAGAGTTTTTCTTGTAATGCCAATATCTTGATTCAAGTCCAAACCTAGTAAGTTAGAATATTTGGGGATTGGTGCTGTGGCTCAAGTAGTAGAATGCTAGCCTTGAGCTGAAGAGCTGAGGGACAGCACCCAGGCCCAGAGTTCAATCCCCACAACCAGCCAAAAAAAAAAAAAGAAGAATATTTGGGGATTGAATCTGACCTTGTACATTGTGTACAATTTGATAAGCAGTACTCATTAGGCTAGATTCTAGGTTAAAAAAAAAGATCTGCTAAACTTGACTCTGAATAGATTTCCTCAATGACATATATTGTATGTGGAATCACAATTTCAACATTTGAAAGTCAGATTATAATCACAGGAGGAAAAACGGGAGGGTGAAGAGTTCTTCGATCATATAACCCACAGCGAGCAGACGGAAGAGTAGAAGCATTGGCCAAGCAACGACAGGACTCACAAGGAGCCCAAGAAAGTATATTCATGCTGGACATTTGAGGTTTGTCGTGTGGGAGGGGCGTGACCATTCGATGGCTGTGCAATAAAGGTGCACAGAACTCAGGTGTGGGACTGACAAAGTGATGCAAATCAGTATGTGAGAATCTTTTCAAGCCATTAAGCATACAGCAATGGAAATGTCTCTTTCTGAGTAATAGTAAATTTCCTCTTAACTGTAAGTTCCCCAGGGACCAGATGCCTGCCTGTGAAATGAAATCAGAAAGGCTGTTTGGGAACACTTGCTGTCAACGGAGGGTGGAGAAGAATACCTCTGAGGCCTCCTGGCTGCAGAGCCTCTTATACTAGGAGCAAATCTATCTCATAAAGATGAAAGACCCATGGCAAGCAGAGAGCCCTTAGAATTCACCTGCTAAGCACTCTTGGTTACGTGGATCACTTTAGCTAACATTAAGTGAGGGGCTACCCTTCATGCATGTTGGCACTAAGCCCACAGCAATCCGGAAAGATCACATTGCTCTTCAGATTTTGTTGATGAAGAAAAGCAAGTTTCTCCAAACTTGTTTGACTTAGTTTATTTAACTAATAAGTGAGAGCAGTAGCATTTGGTTCTGTATCTTGATAAAGCTCAAACCAAGAAAAACCTAAAATACAAACTCTAAGACCCTGCTTGGTGTTGAGGGTGATCTTTGAAGATCTTTCATCAATCTAAATTTGAACCTCAGTCTTCGTGATTATCCTCAACTTGCTTTAGAAAGTTGTTTCTTCCCAAGGTCTAGGAATCCTGCCTGTCCCCCAAAGCCATCACATGAAAACCATTCCTTCAGCTTTTTGACAGAATATCTTCTGTATCTTCTGTATCTTCCTAAACACAACTATTCTAAGACCCATCCCAGTCCTTTCTGTGTAAATCTTTGATGATCTCGACTCAAGAATAACTTCCACCCTGACAAGCCTAGCTCTCTGATAGTACTGAACGTTCTCTGTTCTGCATGTATTACGTGTGTTTGGATATGCTTTGTGGAATAACCATTTTTATGCATATCTCGCTTCTCATAACACATTTTAAATTTCTCTCCTAAATTGAACCCCAAGTTGAATGTAGCACCGAACTTTGTAAATGGTCAATGCATTTTTATGAAGTCAACTAAAGAAAGCTTGAGCCACAAAGAAGTTACATGATTTCTGTAGGATAACCAAGGTATTTTGGACCTAAACTGGAACCTGTCTGATAAAACTGTATCATCAAAGTAGGGTATGTAACTAACTCAGTGACAGAGTGTTGACCTAACATATACAAAGTCCTGGATTCAGTCCCTCGGGGAGAGGGGAGGGAGCACAGAAAAGGGAAGGGGGAGGGGTAACATGCCTTGAAATATCCTTTGATTATCTTTCCTGGGAAAAGAATGCCAAGAAATCAGTTCGTTACCATATTTTTGAATATTTTGCCTCAGATAATTAGAGCCAAGCTCAAGTACCTCAAACCAAAGTCTGTCAGTGCAGCTACTAAATATGCTGCTGCCAGAGTTTACAAGTACCGAGGAGCCCACATTTCTAATTACGTGGACCGTGGAGCGGAATGGGGTGCAAACTCCTTAAACAGATAAATCCACAAGACACTGCCTTCAAGCCATCATATTAAAAACAGCAATAAATCATCTTAACAGCTTCTACGCCATGTCACACGGAGAAGACAAAGAAAATGTCTTTAATTCCGAAAAGAGATTCAGGGAGAAGAATGTAAAATGAGAGACCTTGGTAGAAACACATAGTAAAGATTTTTTAAAAGGGAAGTTATCATGATAAGCTATTGTTTCACACCAACCAACAATTCACATGAATTGACCAGCAGTGTGCTGGAAGTTAGTGTCAACATTTATAAAAGGCTCCATAGCCAGTTCCAGAGAGGAAATCAATTATGCTCAAGAGGCAAGAAACTCTTGAGGAGCAATAAATTATGCTGAAAACACATTCAATGACTGATTCAAAAATGGGACGGTCTTGTTATAGAGAAACCCAAAATATAAAAACATCTAATTGCAAAATATAAAAGTGAATCTGATCGTGTTAATGAGGCCAACTGTTCTTGTAATAAATTTTGTATAAAACCACTGAAAAGGAAAGTATTCTGAACAAAACGTGCTCTCTCTTTTGCTAATGACCTGGAAATGGGTATTACCACATTCAGAAACACCATTGCCAATGACAGCTCTCAACCCCAGTTCCTCTTCTCTGCTTCCACTGCTCTCATTCTCTAAGTTTAGATGATACATTATTACCTTCCAGAATTCTTCCCTGAGCATGCTCTCCAAGGCTTCTCCCTACAAGCCAAACACTGGCTCTCACGCTCTGTCAATTACCCCAGTATTGTATTTTCCATCTTCCAGCATGCAAGCATACATGTGCATATACACACAAACGCATATGCACACACAAACATAGATGTTCATCTCCTGCAGGGTCAGATCACAGCACCCCGTATCTTCCTAAGAACACAGTATGAATCTAGTTTACTTGAAAGGATAGTCATTTAAAAAGTGATTTTTTTAAATTAATTAGTTTTGATCATGGTTAAGAAATAGGCATATCTTCTGGAAATTTCTAACCATCATCTACAACATTCTCTACTACTTCTGATAGGAGTTCCCAGTCCTATGCAAGTTAGAAAACTTAGGGAAACTTTATGTAGACATTTTTCCTTAATGATTGTCAGCTTTACTAGAGAAAATGTACATCATATAATTTGTTTAAATCAACCTCATAAATGTCTTTCCACATCAAAATGCATACTACCACATGGTCAAGAGGAAAAGTACTACATTTTAGAATTCACAGCAGTATTTCTCACAGGACCTGGCTCATAATGTTTTTTTCCTGTCTGGTACTGGTTCACAAGTTTGTGGTGGATATCACGTACCCTTTTTGTGCAGGATTTTTTAAGCCCATTTCGTGTTAGGACAGGACTGTCACTCTCCAGCTGTCCAAGAGTATGTAGTATTCAGCTGCTTCTGTCTTGGACCTGTTGGCCGAGGTAGAGAGATGGCTGGCCACGTTTGGCCAGTATCACAGTAAAGCGTCCCATTAGGAATTCCCTGTGAAAAGCCAGCATTAGGGGAGCCAACAGTTTTGCCCTCTTTATATTCAAATGTGAATGTGTCACACTTTGGACTGTTGGGACAGTCCTAGCCACAAGTGGAACATACGGCATTTCAAAACCTCTCAGGGACAACTCTTCAGACATCAAAGCTAACCAGAATCAACTTGCTAGCCCCAGCGAGCGTTTCTGATCTTCTAATTCCACCTTGAAACCTAGACCCAACTGAATTTAAAAGCAAAAATGTGTTAGAAAACTTGGGCCCATGGTTCAAAGGAAGATTGTCCTTCGTTTTCTCAAGCAGAGTTGTCAGTGATGATTGTCCAGTGCCACATGCTCATTCAGATGCACTCCACATACCTGTTAGTCACCTGACCCTCATTTGCTTCCCCTGACATTCTGAGAGGATGGTATTCAAGAGGAAGCGGAGCTATTCTGGGGTATTCTTTTAGTTAAAGGTGGCTTCTACTGGTCAGCAGTAGAGCAATTCTAAGAAGCACTTTGCCAGATTAAATGTCCCCATGATTCTCTCTGCCTCATTAGAATAGATTTAACCCACATCTGACACTATTCTAGGAGACAGCGAGAGCAACTAGGTCAACCTCAGTGCAGTGGGGAGGGGGGGGGGACACGTATCTGGAGAGATTTGTGAGCCAGAAGAAAGAATGTGACAGGAGGAGCTCTTGGTCTTGAGCCGTCTCTCCTTGCTGTGATACGAACATGTGAAAATCTAATTGCCTCAGTCATGGTCTTAAGAGATGTGATCTTTAGGAGGTGACCAAGTCACGAAGACAGAGGCTTCGTGACCAAGATAAATGATTTTATACATGAAATGCAAGGGAGCTGTTTATTCCTCATCCCCATTCTCCATCTGCTGTGTGAGACCCAGCAACCAGGTACCATCTGTGAGAGCAGTCCGCATCAGACTCACATCTACAGGGGCCTTGACAGCAGTATTTCTCAGCAGCCAGAGCAAAGGGAAATGAATTTCTGTTACTTATTAGTCATACAGATGAAGGAATTCTGTGTCAGAGTACACAGGGATTAAAATAGAAGTCATTAAGATTTGCTAAGAATCAATTTCTACCTGTTTACAACTTCATTATCTTTTTAGAAGTTTAAGTAGTACTGTGAAAATTGCTTAAAAGTTTCTAATTGAATATATCCTGTCTTTTTTCCAAGTATGCTCACTTGTCATTATTAACAAAACTTTTCATACTTTTATTTAAAACACACACACACCACACACACACATTAGGGCTAGGAAGGTAGCTCAGTGGTAGAGTGCTTGCCTTGCATGCATAAGGCCCTGGGCTTGATTCCTCAACACCACATAAGAAGAAAAAGCCAGAAGTGGTAGTGTGACTCAAGTGGTAGAGCACTAGCCTTGAGCTGAAGAGCTGAGGAACAGCACTCGGGCCTAGAGTTCAGGCCCCACAACCAACAAAACATATACACACACATTAGCACATAAGCCAGTTGCTAGTGGCACACAGCTGTAATTCAAGCTTCTTTGTGAGGCTGAACATGGGAGGATTTGGATTCAAGGCCAGCCTGGGGAGCAAAGATCCTTACACCTCTTCTCAACCCATTGCTGGTGCAAAGATGCCTGTGTACTATCCCATGCTACCAGCAAGGCTGAGATTGAGAGGATCTGACTACCAGCACAGAAAAAGTAAAATCCAAGAAACCCCATCCCCGTGGAGGAAAGCTGGGTAAAGTGGCACAGCTGTAACTGAAGACAGGAAGCCTAAAGTGGGCAGATCCTAGTCAAGCATGTGCAGGGTGGGAAATGACACTCATGTCTAAAAATAACCAGTGATAAACTGGACTGGAGGTGTAGCTCAGTAACCTAGCAAGCATGAAACTCTGAGTTCAAACACAAACACACATGCACACCCAATTTACTTATGAAATGAAATAGCATTTTTATGAAAAATACTGCTTTGATATGTATTAATTCCTGTTTTGCTTGGATTTAGTACTGAATGAAAATATGTAACACCAAGCGATAAACAAGAAACACATTATAAAACCCTGAGATACTGCCCTCCAGATACAGACAATGGAAGAGTTTCACCCTCAAAATTGACAAGAAGGGAAACCAAGTTTGAGGTTTACAATATAATAACCTAAGAATTTAGAAGCTACAAATATATTCAACTGAGATTTGCTTCTATCCTGAAAGGAGAACAAAGAAACTCATCAGGAAGCAGGAAATGAGTAACCACAAATCAAGGCTAGTCCCACCACCAAAGTGAATGTGATATTATAATGAATTGTAAGCAAACTCAAGTTGACGTGCTTGCTTCTCCTTGAAGGTAGGAAAATTTACAAAAACAAGAGCGAAGGTTGCTTTGAAAAGAAGATTTTTTTAATGAAAAAAAATTAGCGAAGAAACAATGTAAGTAGTCATGACAAATGAAATGATTTCAGCTTTCATAAGAAAGAAACAAAAGGAAAGTTCTGTAGGGAATTAATGATTAAACATATTCATGGACAACATCCTAAAAGCTCAGCTTGCTGTTTAAAATTCCTTGAGCTTACTCACTTTTAAGCTATTTTATTTCAACTTCAAAAAGTTATAACAAAATGCTAATTTTATGACTTAATTTATGAGAGCATAAATTTGTCTTTCCTAAAAAAAAAGTTGTATTAAATTTTCAAGATAGTTTCCATCCCCCTTTTTAACAACAAAATTGCGTATGGGTAAGTATTAAAACTATATAAGTCTAAACTACAAACTGCATTTAATCAGTATTTTGGAAAGTAAAAGAACTTGCCAACTTAAGGAAAAACAAAAATGTTCTTTTCCCACTAAAAACATTGGATTCATCTCTTGTCTCTTAAAAATAGTTGTTTGAAAAGTATATAAATGAATACATACATCAAACAGGTACTGAAACCCTCAAAGGTCATTTCTTGCTTTATATAGTAATAAAAAATTCAAGGCAACTATCAGAAAATAGTGGGTATAGCACCATACTGGGCTGACATCAAAGAAGTTGTTGATGTTAAAGTTACTTTCAAGGTTAAAAAAAAAAAAGCTTAGTTTGGCGCCAGAACAATGCTGAGATCCCACCCTGTGAATCCAACCATCTTACTCTGACAAAAACAGGAAGAGGCCTGCTGTCTTAGGGATATATCACAATTCATGGCAGCCATTTTCCTCAGGAGATGTTCCTGATGATAACACCCATCTCTCACTGTGATGCTCAGGATGTGCCTGAGGAATAACAGATCCTTCAGGAAACCTTACAAGATGGGAGACCCTTCAGATAGGAATGCTAGGACATGGAAGCTGGGGCCCAAGCATAACTTGTCTATGAAGCTAAGAACTTCAGGCTTGGTCAGAAAAGCCAAGGGAACTCTGACACTCATGAAAGCAAGGGAAAATGAGACGTACTCTGTTAAAGAACGGTTCATCCTCCATCCCTGGGGCACTGGTAGGTAATCTCCTTTTAAGTTTAGTGTGAGATTACCAAGCATTGAAACTACAGTGAGGACATAGCTAAAGGGGAGGATGAGGAGGGCTTTCAGCCCCTCAGTGGAGAAAGCAACGCCCGCTTATCTGATATGGAGGCAGCTAATAATAGTCACTCAAAGAATAATTGAGCAATGGAAATGTTTGAGGGGCTAATCCTAGGTCCAGAGCGACCAGTGAGGCCAGTGAAGTCTACTAATTCTTGCAGGTGGAGCCAGCGATAAATTGGTAAGAGGGAAGGACTTCGTCTGTGATGCTGTAAACAAAACTCAGAAGCTATGGGCACCTGAGCACCCGGACCGAAAGCACAGTAAGTGATCGGTGGCACTACAACACAAATACAGAAGAGAGAGTCGGCGTATAGCAACCACTTGGATGATATGAGAGGGAGTTGCAGTGGAGAACGAGTACACAAATGGAGGGAGATCCCAGTGACTGGAGTGAGTCAATCTCTTCATTCTTCTCCAACTGATCACCTGACAAACAACTGTGTCAGAAAAAAAATGAATAAGAACTGACTTCGTCTAGATCCAAAGAACAATACTATGTTTTATTACTAATATCGCAATTCCTACTAGTCTTAAAAAAAATAGCTAAAGCAGCATAAGAGCATAGTATGCCAACATCTTTCTTTTATTTATGTCACTTGGGTTAAACGTGAGTGATATTCTTCTGATCATCAATTCTCTTTTAGAAGATTTCAACTCAAAAAACTGTATAGTAAACAGTCACTAACAGCTACTGATTTTATCAAAACACTGTGTGATGCTGGTGTGGTAGAGCAGCCGATAATCCCAGCACTCAAGAGGCAGGAAGACCACGGGTTTGAAGTGAGTCTCACATAGTGAGACGCTGTCTCCAAAACAATCAAATAAAATATGATATAAATCAAACTCATTTTCTTTTTTCAGGAAACAAAGTGTTATGCTTCTTAGACAAATTTTGTTGTTATTGCAAAGGCACAGAGGGGTTACAGTTGCCTATATCGGGTAATGAGTACATTTCTTTTTGTGTGTGTGCCTCATCTTCTTCCCTAATTTTCTCCCAGTTTTCTCCTCCCTCTCTCCCTCCCCCACAAGTTGTATGGTTAATTTTCAACATAGTATCTAGTGAGTATCATGGCTGCATTAATTCACCCTCTGTCCTGCCATTTCTATGCTTTCCCCTTACTCTCAAAGACAGATAAACTCACATAATAAGACCCAAGGTACAGAAATCAAAAACAGAAATAAAGGAGAAAATGAACAACAAAACAGCAAACTAACAAAACTTCTTGTTTCCATTTCTTGGAGTTCATTTCCATAGAAGTTCATCTGAAATTGATCTGTAGATTTGTTTTCCAGCCCATTAGTCTTGCTTAATGTTACAGCGCTGTAACATTTGCATAAAGAGCCTAATCCTAGATACTAGAATCAGTGACAGAAATGAATGCCTGGGAACATCTATTCATTCAATACATACTGCTCCTATTACTTTTAATTTTATTTATATTATACAGCAAACATTATCTTTGGGGCGCAGCGTACCAATCAATCATTTACATCTTCCACTGCCACAGCTTCAAAGACACTCAAACACAGAATGATGACAGAATAAGATGCAAATGTTTGTTTTTCTCCTTAGTGTCTATTTTAAATTCACATCAACTCTTACCAAATAATTCATTCACAGTAAGTCTGGTACTTTTGTAGAAAAAGCATAAGATGAATTCATCAAGCCCTTCCTTACCTAAGGCTATACAAAACTGGAGCTGGAATGGAAGACAGAGATCAGGCCCATGGGTTCTTAAATCTAGCAAGTCCACAGATGACAAGAGCTCCTGAAATTAGAGAAGCAATGGGGCACGCTCTTGCACATGTGCACTGGAGAGAGGAGCAAGAGACCCTATGAGATGCATGAATTTGAACAGCTTCTTAAATGAAGACGAACATCTCCTTAAACTCTGTATTCCATATTCCACATGGCAGGAAAATGAGACACGGATGAGGAAATAGTCACCCGGGGGTCATAAAATCTCATGTTTCAGATGGCATAGGTCTCATGGAAGATGACCTAAATGTGCATTCTATCCAGAGGCATCCCTGAGAAAGCTGAAAAATGATCATCTCTACATTGGTCTTCTGGAAAGAAAAAGAAGTCGAATTTAAGAGTAGGAATTTATTTAGAGAGAGAAAAAGGTCCATAAAAGCAATACAACATTGCTTTGAAACTTAGAACATTTCTGTTTTGTCAACCAAAACGTGTTTTAAACGCCATGAGAACAGATGGCTCACATTATGCAAGTGGAGACTCCTAGTGTCTCTGGTGTTTGGAGTGGTGGTCAAGAAAGGGGCTGTGTAGCACAGCCCCCTTCACTTCCCAGAGGCTAGATCTAATGCAAAGCACTGAGCCTCTCTGAGCCTCTGTTTCCAGTAAAATGGGGGCAATGGTAGCATTTGTCATAATATGGGTTTTACCAAAATGAAAGCCAGTGAGTTCCTATATGCAATTTATTTGGAAGATGCCTCTGGAAGGAGTCAGGAATGACAAGAACAAACTAGAGCTGTATAGTTCATTGAAGTTGCTTCACTAAGCAATGGAAGTTTGACTGAGCTGAGATCATGGAGCACTGTTCATCTGAAGGGTGGAGGCTGGGGAATTTACTAACCAGCTCTTGTTCACCCACCCCTGAGGGCTGTTCTGAGAATGTTAAATCCCCTTCAATTCCTGCTTAGACCCATAACCAGCTCCATTTCCTGCTGCTTGCAGATGGACAGAAAGCAGACCGACACACTGTGTGTATGAGGCTCTGCTCAGACAATACTGCCTCCCCACCATGATGGAAATCACCCACAGGGACACGGTCACCAAGTTGCTGTCTCTCCCTCAAAGCACCGCTGCTGTAAAGACTGCATCAGAGAATTTACATGAAGTGGGTGGAGCCAAGCTGGCCTAAGGTATGAGATCAATTCATATGAAGTGGGTGGAGCCAAGCTGGCCTAAGGTATGAGATCAATTCATGTCTGTTTCTGATTTTTAATATTATCTGTCTACCAGACATTCAGTACTATATCATGTGACATAAAAATAAAAGTATTATCGGAATGAATGCCATGAAATGGAAACAAGAGGGTTTTTTTTCCTTGTTGCTGTTTTGGTTTTCTTTTCATCCTATTTGTTCATTTAACTGTCTTGGGGATGGTAAGAGGGGGCACAGAAGTGGAGGGACAAAAGATGAACAAAAGCAGCAGGGGTACTGACTAGACATTATGTTAAAAATGAACTATAAAACTTGTGTGGGGGGACAGGAGAGAAAAACTGGGGGAGAACAAGGGAAGGGCTGACATTGTCCAAAAAGAAAACTACTCTTTACCTGATTTATACAACGGCAATATGTCAGTACGCCCCCTTTATAAGAACAATAAAAATAAATAATGTAAGTACATGAATAAAGGATACAGACTCTGTTCTCAACCTCTTCTCCTAGAAGAAGCCAACAAACATTGATCAACCAAACCAGTGACGGTCATGATAAAGGTGCACATCAGTTTAATTGCTACACAGAGCAAGGAGCAAGGAGGACACAGTACAGAGAGGGTAGCGATCAGAGGATGTAAAACCTGCATAGAAACCTGACAGGTACGAGTGGTCTCAGGTAGAGAAAACAGTAAGAGCAACACATGAAGAAGATAAGTTGTAAGAGCAAGAAATGTCAAAGAGCTTTTAGACGGAAGCAAAAGACCCAAGTGTCCACCTATAGCTGGAACAGGAAACAAAACTGGATCCTGAGGAGGGTGAAGAGCAGGATTTCTCATCTTTGGGAACTAATTCTTCAGGCAACAGCAACAAAGCAGGATTTCTGTTTTAGGAACTCGCTGGACATATGAAGAAAGAATAGAGTGAGAGAGTATAACATAGCTCAGATTCGCGGGATGAACTCCTGTACAAATCCAGGGGAGTGGCTGTGAGACAGGAGAGAGAATGAATATATTTTGATGGCTGATACACACAAATATAAGGAAGTATGATGTTTCTAAAATGACCTGCAGGACTCTGGCTTTAATAATTGACTATTGAGTGATATTTGTAACTAAGACCCAGGAAATAAAAAGGTGGTATACACCTCAAAGGAGGGAGGAAGAAAATAGCAAATTCTGTTCAGAACCTTTGACTTTTAAGTATTTACCAAGCAAGTGCTACCTACAATTGTGCTGTTTATTTCCATTGTAAACACAGCCAAAGACACAAACGTTTCCCATAATCCTCTGCAAGGTATTTTGCAATACTATTCCCAAAATGAAAACACATCTTAATAAAAATACCCATGATATTTTAGCAAACCACAGCTAAGCAAAACGTAACCATTTTTAACTCCACTCATTTATTATTTCATCATTGGAGTAGGCTTGTGGTCCAAGGCACTTGGGTGCTGTATAATACGATGTGGATTAATGTTATGTCTGAGATTCTACTACTGATGATTTATTACTCTGGTGGAATTTTTATTTTAAAAGTGCAAATACCATGGAGGTAACACTGGGGTGTTATTACCTATTCACAAGTCCATGTTTCCTTTATTAATCTAGTTGGAAGGAAGGTGCTGAGGGAATGAGAGCTGTAATTTGGGGCTGGAGCAATGAGGGCACTTAAATTGCATGAGGGGAGGAGAGGCTGGGAAGAGACTACGTTTCCTTTCGGATCAGTAGTCACCCTCAACAGACCCAGCACCTGTCTGAAGGGAAGGTGGCTAGAGTGGAAGAGAGGATCCTAGAAAATTGGAAACCTTTGAAGATCAACTTCATGATTTTAGCTCTTAGAAATCTGGTATGGAAAAAAAAAGCTACTGAAAACAGACTGCACTACCTTTGGAGAATAACCTGTTAGTTCATATTTTACTTTAGTGTTGATGAACATGGATTAGTTGTACATATTAGTGGTAATCAAGGTACTATGTCAACAAATGCACACATGGTGCACTGAACAAATAGCAAGCCTCCTTCATCCACCTGCCCCCTTCTTAACCTGTGGTTTTCATGACCAGATCACAAAACCCAGATCACTTCCCAGTCTAGAGTCTGCCAAAGAACCTGGACCATACCCTTGGCTGGGAATAAAGCCAGCTACCTCAGCCCAATCTCCCTGCTCAGTGTATAATATTTTTATATAGCCTAAAATGTTACAATAAGGATAAATCTTGAATTAATCATGTTAATAAAAGTAAAAGGGCCATAATTTGATAAGACCCACTCTAGTCTTTTCACTTCTGGAGAGGATGAACTTTTCTGACAGATCGTTTTTTTCAGGGAATTAATAGCACTGGTTTTCCTGCCTAATAAACTGTACCCTGAGCATCAAATCTTCATCTCCTCTATTCAGTGAAACTATTCCCACTGCCCTCCTCACACTTTGTTTCATTAGGCAAGTACCTTAGGTCACAGTTTCTTTTACCAATTATAGGCCTCATCAATTCTCCAATCTCAGTTTTAAAAGGCTCTAATAGGAATTTAAGTTTCCTATAACTAACAAGCAATTCTATTAGAAAAAGACCCAAGGAGGAAAGAGAAAAGAATTAAAGGAAAACACATACCTGCCCACTTCTACGCTGGGCCAAGTTCTCTGAGGGCAGGTGGTCTATTCCCAAGCAGTTGCTAGTCAAGCATCAGAAACAGCTGTGGTGTGCACGCAGAGCCACAACACTCACCAGAGGAGAAGGAACTGCAGCCCAGAGAAGCCAGGTGCGAGGCCAGGAGATGGCACTGGTCCGTCAGCCAGTGGGCCCTCTGCTAGGGGCCGGGGACAGCAACCTGGCTGGGAAGTGAGGACAGGGGCATCTTACCTGCAGCAAGTGCCACAGAGAAGATGAGATCCTAGGTACTTAGAAACAGAGTAGTCAGAGAAGGCCTTCCCTCCAAGGGATGACTGTGTCAATCTGAAGTTCTCCCAGGCAGAGTAAAATTCCTGGGCAGGGACACACAGCTTGCCTTGTCTGAAGGACAGAATTGGGGTGAGTGTCACTGCAGCACAGCAAAGAGGAAAGAAGGAGAAGAAAACCCAGGGGTTACTCAAGTGTTCCATTATATGAGCCAGGTTGACAGGGTTAGGAATCTAATTTTAATTCTGTATAGAAGCCGCAAGAAGGGCTTTAAAATAGGAAGGCTGTGGGTTGATATGTGCTGTAGTGTCATCTCTGGCCACTGTGTTGAGAACTGCTTTTAAGGGAGCAATAGAAGAGGCAGGCTGGAGACTCTGACTGGGGTTTAAGGAAGAATATGTAATATGATAATGGCTTTGACCACGACTATAGAGAAGACAGTGGAAACATGATTCAAGATGTATTTAGGCCAAGATGAATTAAACCATCTTAACAAGCATTGAAACAGAAACAGCAATAAGAGACCTTCCGTCTAAGAAAAGCCCAGGACCAGATGGTTTTACAGCAGAATTCAACAGGCCTTCAAAGCAGAGCTCACACCAATACTTCTCCAGCTCTTCAATAAAATTGAAAGAGAAAGTTCACTACCAAACTCTTTCTATGAAGCCAACGTAACCCTCATCCCAAAACCAGGCAGGGACTCATCAAAGAAAGAGAACTATAGACCCATTTCTTTGATGAACATCAATGCAAAACTTCTCAACAAAATTTTGGCCACTCAACTTCAACAATTCATCCAAAAAAATCATATACCACAATCAAACAGGATTCATTTCAGGGATGCAAACCTGGTTCAATATACGCAAATCAATTAATATAATTCATCACA